>NC_143023.1:22237500-22510000 GCF_057628025.1 Oncorhynchus mykiss | reverse complement strand
TTTTTAAAGTAATCTTTGAATTTATCTTCACAAATGAAGACAACAAAACATATTGAGTGAAGAAGGTTGCTGCTATGACAACAGTGAGCCTTTACAGTCATGAGTGTGACCCCTGTCCTACAGAGAATCCATATGCATGCAATGTGGCTGAGCTCACATCACCCTTTCATGCTATTAGTAGGTCATCACTCTGGCCTGACACTATTGTTTAACCGGGTAATGGTCACCAATGATTGTGCTGATAAATATAGACGTTTGAGAAAGCAATTAACCCATATGCTCAATTATACAGGCTGCAATGGGGAGCACAGGGGGAACGTCAGGGGAAGAAACGCATTACAGAATAGAAATGGAGCTAAGCTAGGTTTATTAATACTGATGTTCAGTGGACGGTTCTGTCTGTATACACATAATGTATATTCATGTAAAGTTAACTATAACTAATTATAAGTTACTCATCACAAGATACTAAATGAAAGAAGGAATTTACATGACATGGAATGATTACAATTCCACCCCCACCCCATCTTGTTGCTCTCTCCTCCCCAGGCCCAGGTGAGACTTCTCTGGGGTGTAAGTACTGTGATCGTGGCTTCAGGGTGGAGCGGTCACTGCCGTCCCACCGACGAGATCAGGGAGGAGAGAAGCCCTACCAGTGTAATCGCTGCTCCAAGAGGTTCAGCCTCAAACACCAACTGGATACACACCACCGGGTACACACAGGTATTATATCCCCCTGTGTGTGTGTGTGTGTGTGTGTGTGTGTGTGTGTGTGTGTGTGTGTGTGTGTGTGTGTGTGTGTGTGTGTGTGTGTGTGTGTGTGTGTGTGTGTGTGTATGTGTGTGTGTGTGTGTGTGTGTGTGTGTGTGTGTAAGATTGGGGGTGTGGGTGTAGGTGTAGGTGTGTGTTTCAATGTGTCAGTTATTGTGTATGTGCTTGCCTGCTCACTCTCAATGTCAACCCCAGGAGAGAAGCCTTTTGAGTGCCGTCTGTGTGGCCAGCGGTCAAGGGACTACTCAGCCATGATCAAGCACCTGCGGACCCACGGCGGGGCCACACCCTACCAGTGTACTGTCTGCCTGGAGTTCTGTAGCAGCCTGGCTGCCATGCAGAAACACCTGAAGAACCACCCGCTGCAGGACTTTCCCCCAGACTGGACCATCAGCAGCACCTACCTGTACACATGCCATACCTGAACTAGCTTGAAGGCAAATGTAATGTCAATAGAGAATAATTTTACTACCAAACAACTACATCTCAGGGAAACTAACTCATAGAATGTAATGTACATACATGGTAACAAGACACCAGTTACCGTAGCATTTATCCATGTACTCCAAAAGTGCATGGAGTACGTCAATGCATAGTTCCACCACTAGAAGGACACTGGGTCTCAGAAAAGAATGTAAAACATGTCTAGCACCAGCAGCATTATCATTATCAAGCACAGTATTATTACCATTCTATCGTGGCTGCAGCTGAAGTCAGTCACTTACAAGAGACAAGGAAAGGAAACATCAAGACTATTTAGAGGCAGCAAAAAATGTGTCCTTGTTTCATATGAATGTGTCCATCTATGTTTGGCCGTTATCTCTCTCAAGAAGACTTGGGGCAATCGTTTTGTGCACAAATTTTTGATTTTCATTTAGTCATGTGTGTTTAGTACATTTAGATGTTGTTTGATTCATATTTACAGTGCCTTTAGAGTCTGCACCTCCAGGATTTTTTCCCCACGTTCTTTTGCGTTTCAAAGTGGGATAGAAATATATATATTTTTTTTTAATCATTCAGCTACACAAAATAGTCCCTAATGTCAAAGTGAAAAGAAAATTCTACACGTTTTTACAAATTAATAACAATTAAATTATTAAAATATAGTAGCTGCAGAAGTACTCACACCCTTTGTTTAGCAAAGCCTAAATGAAGTAAAATTGTGTCTTAACAAATCACATAAGTTATATGGACTCCCTCTGTGTGAAATAACAGGGATTGACATGATTTTTTAATGACTACCCCTTCCTCTGTTCTCCATACATAGAACATATGTAAGGTCCCTCAGCCAAGTATTGAATTTCAAACTCAGATTCAACTACAAAGACCAGGGAGCTTTTTGTAAGCCTCATAAAGAAGGGCAGTGATTGGTAGCTGGGTAATAGTAACAAATCAGACATTGAATATATATTTAAGTATGGTCAAATTAATAATTATGCTGTGGATCATGTATTAAACCACCCAGACACATCAAAGATGCAGTCATCCTTCTGATCTGAGCTGCAGGACATTAAGGAAACTGCTTAGGGTTGTTATTATGATGCCATTGGGGATTTTAAAACAACTACAGAGTTCAATGGCTGTGATGGAAGAAAACTGAGGATGGATCAACAACATTGTAGTGACTCCACAATAATGACCTAAAAGACAGAGTGAAAAGAAGAATATAAATATACAGAATACAAATAATCCAAAACATGCAAAGTCTTATAATTATCTAATCAAGGTATATTAGTGTTTAATTTTTTATTAATACAAAAAATACAAAAATCTTCCACTTTGATATTAGAATATTTTGTGGAAGCCGTTGACCTAAAAAATACAATTAAATCCATTTTAATCCCACTTTGTAACACCATAAAATGTGAAGAAACCAAGGGGGTGTAGACTTTTTATAGGTGTTGTATATGTGCTTTAGCCTGTTGCTATTTTAATGATAGTATTGTTATAATCAATGTACTAGTTTAGCAGATGGCCTGTTTTGGTACTGAATGTAGATCCTCACACAGTCACACCCAACCACAAAGAAACAATAGCCTGTCAAACCTTTATGATATGAGACCATTGATTTGCTCTAAACTTGAGTGTGAATACATTTTGGCATAAATTACACAGCAGCTGGCATGCAGTGTGTATTTGCAATTAGTATCTCTTCAGAGAATAAATGTTTTAAATACATATTTATTTTGACAGGTTGTGTCAGTCAGTGTTCTACCATTTTACTTACTGTACTTTTTTTTTAAACATAAAACAACCATATCTAACATCTTATTCATCTGGTCTAAGCAATCCTCATAATTTATCTGAACTATCTGAAAAGATATCTGAAAAGCAGCATTCGCTAAGGCAGCACTTTAAACAGTCAGTCTTAAATAAATAGGAATGAACAAATAAATGAATGTTCTACATTTAAAATTACAGTTGCTTATTATCTTAAATTAAAATAGCTTAGTTGATTATAATCAGTCCATGTGGAAGCCTGAGAGCACCTGATATATATCCCTCTCCCTCTCCCGGCCTTGGAGGGTGAGTGGAGTAAAACCCTCCACCAGGACGTTAAGCTGCTAGGTCTCGCGAGCGCTGCAGTGGGGTGGGGTGGAACCGACGCAGGTCCACCCGGAAGGATCCCTTCTCCAGGGTCATGCATGGCTCACATCAAGCCCCCTACTCTATCAATTCAATTTAAGGGCTTTATTGGCATGGGGAACATATGTTAACATTGCCAAAGCAAGTGAAGTAGATAAACAAACGTCTCTGTATCTATGTAGGAGATATTCGCTTGGCACATCATACCTGGGAGAGGAGAGGAATAAAGTCGGTCCAGACACTGCATCTGGAAATGTTTGCAAATAAGCTACTGAATACTTTCTGCTGCATAGCCAGCCATGGCACTTAATAAAGTTATACATCATTTGAACGACATTTTTCGAATTACCATATTCTGCCACAAGAGGTCACTATGAGCCAAAACTTGCATCTGTTACTTATGGTTGTTCATAATAACCGTTCTCTTTGTAACCCCTGGTCATTTAGAGTCTAAGTAACATAATTGAAAACAAAATCCCCATCCAAATCTGTCAGTTTAAACTAGAGATTAATTTTTTTGTATGGGCTGCGTCCCAAACAACCGCATCGGGCCTATGTTGCCTTAGGCATCTGTGATGGAAGGTGGCCAAGCTACAGTGGTGTTTGTCTGACCATTAGACATCGGTCTTCTCACATCTGTTGCATCGGAATGGTTTGGCCCACAAACTAATATGACCAGTGACCACTCTATGGAAAGGGGAGAGTCTCATGAACACGTTTTGCTCGTTGGCCAACACACGTGTCAAGGGAATTGTCTGAAGGTAACCCATACAAATGAGTGGAAGTATGGAGGTAGTTTTGTGCCAACAAAAGTAAGGGGTTAAATATGAGTAAAATATATACAATATACTGGTCTTTTTTGCCATTTATGATTGTGTTATTCCATGTGTTTCTATGGGATATAGTAGTAAAGGAAAAATTCTATATTTTATCAAATACATTTCTTATATATATTTGTTGGACACTGAAAGGGGTCCAAAATTCAAAATAAAAAACAATTCCATATTTTTAGACTTTTAGAGGTTAATGCCTGTCTGTCAGTGTGCTAGAAAACTACAACACATGATTGTAATTAACATGGTTTAGATAACTGTGATCTTGTGCAACAGTAATTACATGGCACAGCCCTTCTACAGTCTTGTGTAACCAATGTATTCACTCAACAGAAAACAAAACAGCTACTCATCATCCTTCGCGTTTCTAAATATTTATCTGATTCTCGGCCAAAATTACAACACGTAGTTTTACTCTAAACTGTATATCCAAATCTGGCTCTGATTTTAGACTAAACATTTATGTCCCTACTCTACACAATGTGTTATTCTAGCTCTGAGTCAGTGCCACAGCCCTGGTTGTGGGAGTCCCCCATCCAGAATAGAACATGTAAACATGAACACTTGGCTCTTAACCACACTGTCCATGGGTAACTCCATCCTCCCTCCCTCCTTCCATAACGGAAAACTGATGGAGAGTGTTTAACCCACAAGTGGCCTCCATGATGCCCTCCAGGAGGGCGATGATCTCAAACTCATGCTTCCTCAGCTGTTCAGGGCCCAATTCCCAGAAGGGGCTGGAGAATGTGGCTCTCACTCAGGTCCCTCAGTCGGAACATCAGACACAGCTGGTCGTCACGGTTGGCGATGACGCAAGTGCAGCTGAAGAGCAGTGTATCTGCCCTCTTCTTGGAAGGGAGATCTTGACGAACATGCAGCCCACCATGAGAGTGTTGATCATGGAGCCCACGATGCACTGCATCATGACCAGCAACACGCCCTCGCGGCTGGCCGGGATGACGGCGAGCGAGCTGTAGCCGATGGTGCGCTGTGTCTCCACAGAGAAGAGCAGGGCTGAGATGAAGTCATCTACTCCCAGGTAGCAGGGCTGCTGCCCCAGGGTCTGGTCCTGGCTGCTATTAGAAGGAGGCTCCAGGTCCCCACAAAGAAACACATTCAGGATGTAGAGACCAGCAAACCAGAACCAGGTGGTGGTGTAGCACATCATGAAAATAAAAATGAACCAGCAGAACTGCAAGTCCACAAAGGAAGTGAAGATGCCAGACAATAAATGGCCCCCTCTCGGCAATGTGACACAGGTTGACCCAGCACTTCCTTTCCTTGGCCATGCTGTCCTTCTCACAGGTGAGGCAGGGACTGCTTGAGGGTTGCGATGGGGACAGGGGTGAGACCCCGTAAGAGGTTGGCTTGGCCATGATGGGCACACTGGGGGCGTGTCGGGGAACACCATTGACCTAGGAGCAGAACAGGGCTAGATCTGCCTACCTGGAGCCCTGGATGGAGATCCACTGGCCCCGGAAGTAGCCATGCCCCCCCCCCTTGGTATGGGCTGTGGGGGATGTCTGTGGTGCTTGTGTCGACGCATGAGGGAGCTCAGGCTGGGAGGAGCCACTGGGCATGATGTCAGGAAAGGGGAGGGGGTTGATGCTGCGTGGGGAGTCTGGAAGGGAGATAGAGAGAAAGAGAGAGCTCTTTAAAATCAAAAAATTTCAAGCAGACAACCTCGGACAAGTTCTGGCCTGGTTTTTATCTTATCTGTCGGAAAGATATTAGTTTGTCTCGGTGGATGGTTTGTCCTCTGACAAATCAACTGTACATTTTGGTGTTCCTCAAGGCTCTGTTTTAGGACCATTATTGTTTTCACTATATATTTTACCAGGCCTCCTAACTGTACCTAGAATTTGTAAGCAAACAGCTGGAGTCAGGGCTTTCTCCTATAGAGCTCAATTTTTATGGAATGGTCTGCCTACCCATGTGAGAGACGCAGACTCGGTCTCAACTTTTAAGTCTTTATTGAAGACTCATCTCTTCAGTAGGTCCTATGATTGAGTGTAGTCTGGCCCAGGAGTGTGAAGGTGAATGGAAAGGCACTGGAGCAACGAATCGTCCTTGCTGTCTCTGCCTGGCCGGTTCCCTTCTCCACTGAGATTCTCTGCCTCTAACCCTATTACAGGGGCTGAGTCACTGGCTTACTGGAAGATCACCAGTAAGCCAGTGACTCAGGAGGGGTGCGTCACTTGAGTGGGTTGAGTCACTGACAGGATCTTCCTGTCCGGGTTGGCGTCCCCCCTTGGGTTGTGCCGTGGCGGAGATCTTTGTGGGCTATACTCGGCCTTGTCTCAGGGTAGTCGGTTGGTGGTTGAAGATATCCCTCTAGTGGTGTGGGGGCTGTGCTTTGGCAAAGTGGGTGGGGTTATATCCTGCCTGTTTGGTCCTGTCCGGGGGTATCGTCGGACGGGGCCACAGTGTCTTCAGACCCCTTCTGTCTCAGCCTCCAGTATTTATGCAGCAATAGTTTGTGTCGGGGGGCTAGGGTCAGTTTGTTATATCTGGAGTATTTCTTCTGTCTTATCCGGTGTCCTGTGTGAATTTAAGTATGCTCTCTTTAATTCTCTCTCTCGGAGGAACTGAGCCCTAGGACCATGCCTAAGGACTACCTGACCTGATGACTCCTTGCTGTCCCCAGTCCACCTGGCTGTGCTGCTGCTCCAGTTTCAACTGTTCTGCCTGCGGCTATGGAACCCTGACCTGTTCACCGGACGTGCTGTTTTCAACTCTCTAGAGACAGCAGAAGCAGTAAAGATACTCTGAATAATTGGCTATGAAAAGTCAATTGACATTTACTCCTGAGGTGCTGCTGTTGCACCCTCGACAACCACTGTGATTATCATTATTTGACCCTGCTGGTCATTTATGAACATTTGAACATCTTGGCCATGTTCTGTTATAATCTCCACCTGGCACAGCCAGAAGAGGACCGGCCACTCCTCATAGCCTGGTTCTTCTCTAGGTTTCTTCCTAGGTTCTGGACATTCTAGGGAGTTTTTCCTAGCCACAGTTTTTCTACACCTGCATTGCTTGCTGTTTGGGGTTTTAGGCTGGGTTTCTGTACAGCACTTTGTGACATCAGCTGATGTAAGAAGGGATTTATAAATACATTGTATTGAATTTGATTGATAATAAAAAATAAACAATGCCAAATGTTTGACCAAATTGACACTGCAAACAGAATTCTGCAAAAACATTATCTGTGTACAATGTAAATCACCAAATAATGCATGCAGAGCAGAAATAGGCCGATACCTGCTAATTATCAAAATCCAAAAAGGAAGTGTTCAATTATACAACCACCTAAAAGGAAGCGATTCCCAAACCTTCCATACCAAAGCCATCACCTACAGAGAGGTTAACCTAGAGAAAAGTCCCCTAAGCAAGCTGGTCCTGGGGCTCTGTTCACAAACACAAACAGACCCCACAGAGCCCCAGGACAGCAGCACAATTAGACCCAACCAAATCATGAGAAACAAATATGATACATTGATAAGAATATTGATACATTGATAAGAATTAAGAAAGTAACTGAGCAAACTAAAATGCTATTAGGTCCTAAACAGAGAGTACACAGTGGCAGAATACCTGACCACTGTGACTGACCCAAACTAAAGGAAAGCGTTGACTATGTACAGACTCAGTGAGCATAGCCTTGCTATTGAGAGACTTGGCTCTCAAGAGAAAACTGCCCACAAAATGAGGTGGAAACTGAGATGCACTTCCTAACCTCCTGCCTAATGTATGACAACTTTAGAGAGACATATGTCCCTCAGAGTACACAGACCAACAAAGAATTCAAAAACAAATCCAATTTTGATAAACTCCCATATCTATTGCGTGAAATACCACAGTGTGCCATCACAGCAGCAAGATTTGTGACCTGTTGCCACGAGAAAGGGGAGAACAAGAACAAACACCACTGTAAATACAACCCATATTTGTTTATTTATTTTCCCTTTTCTACTTTAACTATTTTGCACATCGTTCTAACACTGTACATAGCCATAAGACATTTCAAATGTGTATATTCCTTTGAAACTTGTGAGTGTAATGTTTACTGTTCATTTTTGATTGATTATTTAACTTTTGTTTATTATCTATTTCACTTGCTTTGACAATGTACACAGCCCTTTACACACACAGAGAGCGAGAGAGCAAAGTTTGTCCTGAGAGGAACTCTAGCTTCTGGGAAAAGCTAGAAGAACCTCTGGTTTACATGAATAAACCACATTCCTTAGACCTGGCCCTTTTTTTTCTTGCTCACATTAAGTTTCCCTTTTTGTGCCTCATGCTGCTCTGCTGAACTTACATTTTAAAACTTTCCACACCTTCTCAGGAGATGCCTTTTTCATCTGGAAAACTGCAATACAGTCAGTATAGAAAATGTTTGTTTTTTTAAATCCCTGTTATCTCTTCTGTTTTCCTTTTTGAGCAAACAAATCTAACCATTGGTATTAGTTTTCCAGTGCTGTTCATTGAGAAAAAACATAAGAAACGATTTTTAAAAATCTAGTTATAAGAACATTATTCAATAAACACCCATGTAAACATTTGATTCCTTCACGTTGATGAGGTGAGTCTGATAGTGAACGGTCTCCTCTGGAGCTCTGGTCTGGACCGTCATGGTAGCTTTGGGCTGATTGGTGATGGATGTCTGCCGGCCCTGTGGACCCTCCTGTATGGTCCCTGTGGATCCTGTGGAACCCCAGGCCTCAGCACTAGGGGCCCCTTTGGCCCTTGTCAACATACTATAGCTGGTGAGGCGTCAGATATTAGAACAATGTTCATGGCAGGGGAGTGTCTCCCAGTCATTCAAGACCTAAAGAAACACAAGAGCATGTCAACAAACAGAACACAGAAACAGATGAGTACTTGGTCTTGAAATAACCAGCAGGTGATGAGATCCCAGGAATCCTTTACATCTCCAGAGCAGCTGGTTAAAGCTCACTGGGCACTGCCATCAATTCAACGTCTATTCAATGTTGGTTCAACTTAATTTAATTGAAACAACATTGATTCAACCAGTATGCCCAGTGGGTGGTCATTTACCCAGGCAGTCTGAGCTCATGAAAAGCTGCTTACAGATGACTGGTTCACCAATGATTTTTTTTCACCTTTATAGGCCATGGTGGCGAAGTAAATACAATATAGCAATTAAAACACTGGAATGGTAGATTTGACAGTAGATGAGTGTGAAAAGTAGAAATACTGGGGTGCAAAGGAGAAAAATAAATAAATACAGTAGGGGAAGAGGAAGTTGTTTGGGCTATTTATAGATGGGCTATGTACAGGTGCAGTGATCTGTGAGCTACTCTGACAGCTGGTGCTTAAAGCTAGTGAGGGAGATAAGTGTTTCCAGTTTGAGATTTTTGTAGTTCGTTCCAGTCAATGGCAGCAGAGAACTGGAAGGAGAGGCGGCCAAAGAGGAATTGGGTTTGGGGGTGACAAGTGAGATATACCTGCTGGAACGCATGCTACGGGTGGGTGCTGTTATGGTGACCAGCGAGCAGAGATAAGGGGGGACTTTACCTAGCAGGGTCTTGTAGATGACCTGGAGCCAGTGGGTTTGGCGACGAGTATGAAGCGAAGGCTAGCCAACGAGAGCATACAGGTCGCAGTGGTGGGTAGTATGTGGGGCTTTGGTGACAAAACGGATGGCACTGTGATAGACTGCATCCAATTAGTTGAGTAGGGTGTTGGAGGCTATTTTGTAAATGACATCACCGAGGATCGGTAAGATGGTCAGTTTTACGAGGGTATGTTTGGCAGCATGGGTGAAGGATGTTTTGTTGCGAAATAGGAAGCCAATTCTAGATTTAACTTTGGATTGGAGATGTTTTATGTGAGTCTGGAAGGAGAGGTTACAGTCTAATCAGACACCTAGTCATTTATAGTTGTCCACATATTCTAAGTCAGAACCATCCAGAGTAGTGATGCTGGACGGGCGGGCAGGTGCAGGCAGCGATCGGTTGAAGAGCATGCATTTAGTTTTACTTGTATTTAAGAGCAGTTGGAGGCCACAGAAGGAGAGTTCGTCTGAAGCTCGTCTGGAGGGTTGTTAACACAGTCTCCAAAGAAGGGCCAGAAGTATACAGAGTGGTGTCGTCTGCATAGAGGTGGATCAGAGACTCACCAGCAGCAAGCAGCAAGAGAGACATCATTGATGTATACAGAGAAGAGTCGGCCCAAGAATTGAACACTGTGGCACCCCCATAGACTGCCAGAGGCCCGGACAACAAGCCCGGACAACAGGCCTTCAGATTTGATACACTGAACACTGAACTCTGTGGGAGAAGTAGTTGGTGAACCAGGCGAGGCAATCATTTGAGAAACCGAGGCTGTTGAGTCTGCCGATGAGGATGTGGTGATTCACAGAGTCGAAAGCCTTGGCCAGGTCAAAGAATACGGCTGCACAGTATTGTTTCTTATCGATGGCGGTTAAGATGTCGTTTAGGACCTTGAGCGTGGCTGAGGTGCACCCATGACCAGCTCTGAAACCAGATTGCATAGCGGAGAAGGTGCGGTGGGTTTCGAAATGGTTGGTGATCTGTTTGTTGACTTGGCTTTCGAAGACCTTAGAAAGGCAGTGTAGGATAGATATAGGTCTGTAGCAGTTTGGGCCAAGAGTGTCCCCCCCTTTGACGAGGGGGATGACAGCAGCTGTTTTCCAATCTTTGGGAATCTCAGACGACACGAAAGAGAGGTTGAACAGGCCAGAAATAGGGGTTGCAACAATTTCAGCAGATAATTTTAGAAAGAAAGGGTCCAGATTGTCTAGATTGTCTGATTTGTGGGGGTCCAGATTTTGCAGCTCTTTCAGAACATCAGCTGACTGGATTTGGGAGAAGGAGAAATGGGGAAGGCATGGGCGAGTTTCTGTGGGGGGTGCAGTGCTGTTGACCAGGGTAGGGGTAGCCAGGTGGAAAGCATGGCCAGCCATAGAAAAATGCTTATTGAAACTCTCAATTATAGTGGATTTATCGGTGGTGACAGAGTTTCCTATCCTCAGTGCAGTGGGCAGCTGGGAGGTGGTGCTCTTATTCTCCATGGACCTTACATTGTCCCAGAACTTTTTTGAGTTTGTGTTGCAGGAAGCAAATTTCTGCTTGAAAAAGCTAGCCTTGGCTTTTCTAACTGCCTGTGTATATTGATTCCTAACTTCCCTGAAAAGTTGCATTTCACGGGGGCTCTTCGATGCTAATGCAGAACGCCACAGGATGTTTTTGTGTTGGTTAATTAAGGGCAGTCAGGTCTGGAGAAAACTAAGGGCTGTATCTGTTCCTGGTTCTAAATTTCTTGAATGGGGCATGCTTATTTAAGATGGTGAGGAAGGCATTTTTAAAGAATAACCAGGCATCCTCTACTGACGGGATGAGGTCAATATTCTTCCAGGATACCCGGGCCAGGTCAATTAGAAAGGCCTGCTCGCTAAAGTGTCTCAGGGAGCGTTTGATAGTGATGAGTGGAGGTCGTTTGACCACTGACCCATTACGGATGCAGGCAATGAGGCAGTGATTGCTGAGATCTTGGTTGAAAACAGCAGAGGTGAATTTAGAGGGCAAGTTGGTTAGGATGATATCTATGAGGGTGCCCGTGTATATGGCTTTGGGGTTGTACCTGGTAGGTTAATTGATAATTTGTTGGAGATTGAGGGCATCAAGCTTAGATTGTAGGATGGCCGGGGTGCCACAGTTTAGGTCACCTAGCAGCAGAGCTCTGAAGATAGATGGGGGCAATCCGTTCACATATGGTATCCAAAGCACAGCTGGGGGCAGAGGGTGGTCTATAGCAGGTGGTAACAGTGAGAGACTTTTTTTAGAGAGGTGGATTTTTAAAAGTAGAAGTTCAAATTGTTTGGGTACAGACCTGGATAGTAGGACAGAACTCTGCATGCTATCTCTGCAGTAGATTGCAACACCGCCCCCTTTGGCAGTTCTATTTTGTCTGAAAATGTTGTAGTTAGGGATGGAGATTTCAGAGTTATTGGTGGTCTTGCTAAGACAGGATTCAGACACGGCTAAGACATCCGGGTTGGCAGAGTGTGCTAAAGCAGTGAATAAAACAAACTTAGGGAGGAGGCTTCTAATGTTAACATGCATGAAACCAAGGCTTTTATGGTTACAGAAGTCATCAAAAGAGAGTGCCTGGGGAATAGGAGTGGAGCTAGGCACTGCAGGGCCTGGATTCACCTCTACATCGCCAGAGGAAGAGGAGAAGTAGGATAAGGGTACGGCTAAAAGCTATGAGAATTGGACGTCTAGGACGTCCGGAACAGAGAGTAAAAGGAGCAGGTTTCTGGGGACGATAGAATAGATTCAAGGTATAGTGTACAGACAAAGGTATGGTAGGATGTGAATACAGGGGAGGTAAACCTAGGCATTGAGTGATGAAAGAGATATTGTCTCAAGAAACATAAATGAAACCAGGTGATGTCATCACATGTGTGGGTGGTGGAACTGAAGGGTTGGATAAGGTATAATGAGCAGGGCTAGAGGCTCTACAGTGAAATAAGCCAATAAACACTAACCAGAACAGCAATGAACAAGGCATATTGACATTAAGGAGAGGCATGCTTAGCCAAGTGATCATAAGGGTCCAGTGAGTAGTGAGGTTGGTTGGGGTCACGGCGATTCACACAGCTAGCCGAGCCATGGGTAGCAAGTTAGCAGAAGATGGAGGTCTGTTTTTAGCCACCCCGTGCGTTTCCGTCGCTAGATTAATGGGGTTCCGTGTGGTAGAGGGGACCAATCCAATTGTCAAAATAGTTAGTTATAGTGGCCCAAGAAGATTGTTCGATAGACCTGTTCAGATAGCAGCCGATGACCAGAGAAAGGAGATACAGTACACTTCCATAACTGTTTTGAGACTCAAGCAAACAAAACCTTGTTGGCAGAGTCAGGGGCATGGTCATAGGTATGGTTGACCAGCTCCCATTTCAGAACCACAGACAGCTCAGGTGCCTCGTTCATAGCCGTTGCGTACATGACACACTAAATATATTTCTGCGACATTTTTTAAAAGACTGGACAAGTATAAAACTATTGTGATTTAACTTAGCGCACGCCATGTTTCCCGTTATAAATCAGACCCGTCCTGAAACTATGCGCGCGTGAACTAGCATTACAACTCCGCCTCAAAAATACCCATCATTCACCTTTTATGGTGACAATAATGCCCTTATTTGCTGTATACTTTGGAAGTATTGGAATTAAGTCAAGAGTATCTAAAGGAAATAGCAATGGCGAACTTGATCAATGTCTTTGTAGCTGTTGACAGAATGTTTCCTTTTGAGGTATCTAACCGTTTCTGAAATACAAAAACAATTGCAAATTGTTGTGGACCTGTAAACAGATCGTTTGAATTCAATAATGTTGTGCATTTAATTTTCCTGCACATAAATATGCAGCACTGCCCGCGAATTGTGAAACATTGTCTAGCCTGATTATTTTTTAAACTACATTGGGACTACTTGCAGTGGTAGCTAATACACTTCAATGCCAAATATCTACTCTTCACCTGTATGTTATAAACCGCGCTCCCCTTCTGATGCATAGAGCAAAAACTTGAAATTATAATAGCCCATCTAATAGGCCAAATTAAATGAGATGCGCATGGTAATTTGTTGAATGGCTACTTCGGGAATATTAACTCATCATGGCCATTCCTTTCTGGGCTAGGTGTCCCGCTAGCGTCCCACCATGACAACATCCGGTGAAATTGCAGAGCTTGAAATTCAAAATACAAACAAATCATAATATTAAACATTCATGAAAATACAAGTGTCATACATCATTTAAAAGCTTAACCTCTTGTTAATCCAGCCGCTTCGTCAGATTTCAAAAAGGCTTTATGGCGAAAGCATACCATGCGATTATCTGAGGACAGCGCCCTGCATACATCAGCATTAAAAACATTTTCCAAGCCAGCAGAGGCATCACAAAAGTCAGAAATAGCGATAAAATAAATCACTTACCTTTGAAGATCTTCCTCTGTTTGCAATTCCAAGGGTTCAAGCTACACAACAAATGGTCATTTTGCTCAATAAAGTCCTTCTTAATATCCCAAAAAAGTCAGTTTATTTGGTGCGTTTGATTCAGTAATCCACCCGTTCAACGTGCATACAAAGGAATCCCAAAACTTACCAATACCAATAAACTTCGTCCAAACAAGTCAAACAACATTTCTAATCAATCCTCAGGTACCCTAATATGTATATAAATGATATAATAAATGAATTTAAGACGGAATGTAGTATGTTCAATACCGGAGATAAATAACGAAGTGCGCGCCCTCCTCCACACTCGCCACAAGACTACAGTCCAAAATGAGAGCCACCTTGAAAAACTACAATTACTAACTCATTTTTCAAAAAACAAGCCTGAAACCCTTTCTAAAGATTGTTGACATCTAGTGGAAGCCATAGGAACTGCAATCTGGGAGGTATTCCTTTGAATATCCCATAAACAAGCATTCAAATGGGCTGTGACCTGCCATATCAGTTCTGTTATACTCAGACATTATTTATAACAGTTTCACATTTTATTATTTATAACAGTTTTAGAAACTTCAGAATGTTTTCTATCCAATGCTACCAATTATCTGCATATCTTAGCTTCTATCTTAGCTTCTTTAATACATATCATAATATGATAAATGTATTGTTTATAAATTAAATATTGTCTACTCGAGAAAAGGTGATCCTCTGCTCTACTGTTAAACTGTGCTTCAGGAATGGATCGCATAGAGCAAAATACTTGAACAAGCTTATCTATTTACTACTGTGAAGTGGAGACAATGAAATGAGAGATGGAATGAAAAGAAGCCTATCCTTACTTGTTGTAGGTTTATAGGCTATTTCAGGAGTATGAAACCACCAGTCAGAAAAGGTGAGGAATTTATTCTGCAATGATCACGGAAATGAAATAATAGGAAATAGATCCCAATTTCTAATTTTAGAATGCAAATATACAATAAATAGATTTTCACTGTTCTCATGAACGGCAGATGATTTCATATTGTTATTATAGTGCATTTACAGTGCCTTGCGAAAGTATTCGGCCCCCTAGAACTTTGCGACCTTTTGCCACATTTCAGGCTTCAAACGTAAAGATATAAAACTGTATTTTTTTGTGAAGAATCAACAACAAGTGGGACACAATCATGAAGTGGAACGGCATTTATTGGATATTTCAAACTTTTTTAACAAATCAAAAACTGAAAAATTGGGCGTGCAAAATTATTCAGCCCCTTTACTTTCAGTGCAGCAAACTCTCTCCAGAAGTTCAGTGAGGATCTTTGAATGATCCAATGTTGACCTAAATGACTAATGATGATAAATACAATCCACCTGTGTGTAATCAAGTCTCCGTATAAATGCACCTGCACTGTGATAGTCTCAGAGGTCCGTTAAAAGCGCAGAGAGCATCATGAAGAACAAGGAACACACCAGGCAGGTCCGAGATACTGTTGTGAAGAAGTTTAAAGCCGGATTTGGATACAAAAAGATTTCCCAAGCTTTAAACATCTCAAGGAGCACTGTGCAAGCGATAATATTGAAATGGAAGGAGTATCAGACCACTGCAAATCTACCAAGACCTGGCCGTCCCTCTAAACTTTCAGCTCATACAAGGAGAAGACTGATCAGAGATGCAGCCAAGAGGCCCATGATCACTCTGGATGAACTGCAGAGATCTACAGCTGAGGTGGGAGACTCTGTCCATAGGACAACAATCAGTCGTATATTGCACAAATCTGGCCTTTATGGAAGAGTGGCAAGAAGAAAGCCATTTCTTAAAGATATCCATAAAAAGTGTCGTTTAAAGTTTGCCACAAGCCACCTGGGAGACACACCAAACATGTGGAAGAAGGTGCTCTGGTCAGATGAAACCAAAATTGAACTTTTTGGGCAACAATGCAAAACGTTATGTTTGGCGTAAAAGCAACACAGCTGAGCACACCATCCCCACTGTCAAACATGGTGGTGGCAGCATCATGGTTTGGGCCTGCTTTTCTTCAGCAGGGACAGGGAAGATGGTTAAAATTGATGGGAAGATGGATGGAGCCAAATACAGGACCATTCTGGAAGAAAACCTGATGGAGTCTGCAAAAGACCTGAGACTGGGACGGAGATTTGTCTTCCAACAAGACAATGATCCAAAACATAAAGCAAAATCTACAATGGAATGGTTCAAAAATAAACATATCCAGGTGTTAGAATGGCCAAGTCAAAGTCCAGACCTGAATCCAATCGAGAATCTGTGGAAAGAACTGAAAACTGCTGTTCACAAATGCTCTCCATCCAAACTTACTGAGCTCGAGCTGTTTTGCAAGGAGGAATGGGAAAAAATTCAGTCTCTCGATGTGCAAAACTGATAGAGACATACCTGAAGCGACTTACAGCTGTAATCGCAGCAAAAGGTGGCGCTACAAAGTATTAACTTAAAGGGGCTGAATAATTTTGCACGCCCAATTTTTCCGTTTTTGATTTGTTAAAAAAGTTTGAAATATCCAATAAATGTCGTTCCACTTCATGATTGTATCCCACTTGTTGTTGATTCTTCACAAAAAAATACAGTTTTATATCTTTATGTTTGAAGCCTGAAATGTGGCAAAAGGTCGCAAAGTTCAAGGGGGCCGAAAACTTTCGCAAGGCACTGTAGCTACCTGTTTTTTAGGAATAAGAGTGTCATCATATTTTCCCCCATTTCATAAGGCTAGGCTACTTATGCCTACTTGCAATGCAATACTTCAACCACTAGAAACTGTGCTTACGCTGGGTCTAAAGTTTGCAGGAAGATAAGCAAATTCTCAATCAAGTTCAGTTTTCATAAATGTCAACTTTAGCATGAAAACTGGCGCACGCATATTTTGGGGCATATTTTGTGCATATGCAATGTTTATAAATGAGGCCCCTGGTCATTACAACAATGTGTTAATTAAGGACAACACTGCTCACTCCACACATCAGCCACAGTTTAATTATGGCATGTTTTGACATATCTTAAAAGGGCAAGACACGCCATGTTGCCTGCAGTTATGCCAAATGTCTCCATTTTCTTTAGAGGTTGCATTGGGCATTTCCTGATCCAGACACTATCTTTGGAAGGCTTCAGCCTAAAATAAAACCGGCCTGAAAAATGTACAAATCTTGTTTGCTTGTTTAGCCACTTCTACATGTCAGGGACATCACATAAAGTACTTTCCTACAACCATGTTCCTAGCCACTCCCTAGTCTAACTGGCAGCAACCCACCAACCAAGAACCCTATAAAACCATGTGCAACAGAACCACTTTGTTAGCGTTTCCTCTACGCACTGCTGAGATCAGATACACAGTCTGGAGTTGTCCTGGGAACAGTGTTTACAGCAATAGGGGGATTTACTAGACAGATAAAGACAGAGTAGGGTGAACAGGCTAAACTAGCTAGCTGCATTTGCTAGCTAAGTCAAGGTGAAAGTTAGACTGCATTTACACAGGCAGCCCAATTCTAAGTTATTTGTTCATCTTATTCATTAAAAGCAGTTAAAAGCAGTGGGAAAAAAGTAGTGGAGAGCAACTTACAGTTAGTTATGTTTCACTGTTTTTATTTTTATGAAATTCACTGAAAAGGATCGTCCTCCCCTTCCTCAGAGGATCCTCCACTGCTTTTAACCAATGAATAAGACGAATAAATAACTTAGACCGCATTTACACAGGCAGCCCAATTCTGAACATTTTCATTAGTTGGTCTTTTGACCAAATGGGCTCAGCTCTTTGCCAATAATTGGGCAAAAGATCAGAATTGGGCTGTTTGTGTAAACGCAGGCCATGTATCTCATATCCAATAAATAACCTGAGGCCATATGTAGCTCGATCTACTGCCATGTAGCCACCTCCCACAATCCGATCACATACCCTTTTCCAGGGCCGGCAGCAGAACAAATCAGTTGGACAGGCCTTTGATTTCCATAAGGGGACCTCCTTTTATGGGTGTAATAGTAAAGACCATAGGCAGCTCGTGAGTTTCAAGTTTGGTGAAGCTTACAATTGATCATACCAGTTCTACAGTTAAAATTATTTTTATATGCACATTTTCGTGGAACAGTTTCATTTCTCTAAATCAGTCACGTTAATCATCATCTTCTAAGTACAATATATAGGCCTAAAGCCGACAAAACAGTAGGAAATATCCTGATGAAAATTCCATTTTTTTCAATCACATTAATCTCTCTACTCCGTCTGTCTGCCTCCTTTAATATTTGTCTTGACTTGAGCTATCGGTAGTGAAGTGCAACATAGAAAATCATGACTTGGTCCGGCCGGAAGCTGTCACTAGTGAACTTGCAACATTGTGTCAACTAGCATATTCCCGCCCTCAGCGTTTACTGCGCCAGAGAGCTCCAGACAGACAGCTGTTTTTTTTATGACGTTTCCACTGGATATATGGGATCATCAGATAATTAGATTTAGCTATTTCACACCGAGGCTTGTTGGATATCGAGGTGTGGGAAGGATTTTTTAAACAATGAAGAAATATTATTCGCAATGGATGTTAATCAAACAGACTTCATTGACTTGTGTGAAGAAAAAAATGACTGAGATGCTCAGTTTACAGTCAATTTGGAAAGTGTTCAGAACCTTTGACTCTTTCCACATTTTGTTACATTACAGTCTTATTCTAAAATGGATTAAATTCATTTAAAAGTATCACCAATCTACACACAAGACCTCAAAGTGAAAACGGGTTTAGACATTTTTGCAAATGTATTACAAATAAAAAACAGAAATACCTTATTTACATAAGTATTCAGATCATTTGCTATGAGACTCGAAATTAAACTCAGGTGCATCCTGTTTCCATTGATAATCCTTGAGATGTTTCTACAACTTGATTGGAGTCCACCTGTGGTAAATTCAATTGATTGGCCATGATTTGGTAAGGCACACACGTCTATATAAGGTCCCACAGTTGACAGTGCATGTCAGAGCAAAAACCAAGCCATGAGGTCGAAGGAATTGTTGGTAGAGCTCTGAGACAGGATTGTGTCGAGGCACAGACCTGGGGAAGACAGTGGCCTCCATTCTTAAATGGAGGACGTTTGGAACCACAAAAACTCTTCCTAGACATGGCCACCTGGTCAAATTGAGCAATCTGGGGAGAAGGGCCTTGGTCAGGGAGGTGACCAAGAACCTGATGGTCACCCTGACAGAGCTCCAGAGTTCCTCTTTGGAGATGGGAGAACCTTCCAGAAGGACAACCGTTTCTGCAACACTCCAGCAATCAGGCCTTTATGGTAGTGGCTAGATGGAAGCCACTCCTCAGTAAAAGGCACATGACAACCCGCTTGGAGTTTGCCAAAAGGCACCCAAAGGACTCTCAGACCATGAGAAACAAGATTCTGATGAAGCAATGATTGAACTCTTTGGCCTGAATGCTAAGCGTCACGCCTGGAGGAAACCTGGTGCCATCCCTACGGTGAAGCATGGTGGTGGCTGTATCAGGCTGTGGGGATGTTTTTCAGCGGCAGGCAGTGGGAGACTAGTCAGGGTTGAAGGAAAGATGAACGGAGCAAAGTACAGAGAGATCCTTGATGAAAACCTGCTCCTGAGCGCTCGGGACCTCAGATTGGGGCGAAGGTTCACCTAACAACAGGACAACAACCCTAAGCACACAGCCAAGACAATGCAGGAGTGGCTTCGGGACTAGTCTCTGAATGTCATTGAGTGGCCCAGCCAGAGACCAGACTTGAACCCAATTAACATTTTTAGAGAGACCTGAAAATAGCTGTGCCATCCAACCTGAGAGCTTGAGAGGATCTGCAGAGAAGAATGAGAGAAACTCCCCAAATACAGGTGTGCAAGAAGACTCAAGGCTGTAATTGCTGCCAAAGGTGCTACAACAAAGTACTGAGTAAAGGGTCTGAATACTTATGTAAATGTTATATTTTTTATTTTTTTAATACATTTGCTAAAATTTCTAAACCTGTTTTTGCTTTTTCATGATGGGGTATTGTGTGTAGATTATTGAGGGGGGGAAAGTATTTTATCAATTTTAGAATAAGGCTGTAACCTAACAAATGTGAAAAAAGTCGGGGGGTCTGAATACTTTCCAAATGCACTGTATTAGTGGTGTACCTATTGAGTTGAGACAATCAGAAGTAACACTGCCAAATGGGCACTTTCCTACATATGCATGCATCCTGGAGAGAGACCATCAGGACCATATTTTCGCCACACCCCCCTCCCCTTCTTCTTGATGCAACATTTTACATTATACCCAAGACACATTATGTTCACACATGTTTTAGACGCTTTTCACTGACAGCTGCAACTCAATCAGCTAGACCTACTACCACCCATGCACTACCCAAATCGGGGCTTCCTAAACACATTTCCGATTTGAAACAATCCACAGCAACAAAAAATAAGCTAATGATGTCATGCTCTCCGGTTAAGTATTTTAAATTATTTTATTTAGACAGGAGTAATTATATATTTTTTTACGTAACATCAATTTACTTTAGTGCAATCCAGCATCATGTCAGTGCGCTGTGCACCCACCCACTTTCCTTTCCAATTTGCATGGGGCTGAAACCAGCGTTCAGTATATAACGACGAGATGCTCATGTTTCCGCTCTAACATTATGAGTCTTTGTTCCAAAGGCGGGAAGGCAGGCAACAACAGCTTAAGTCTGTATTTTATTCGAATTGGGCTGATTCAAGACAGATTTTGGCGAGAGTGAGCCCTCTCGCGTCTCCGCGCCTCCGCGCTGAAACTATACCACCAGAGAAAACAGCCGATCGAGCGAAACACCTCCTACTTTATGTAGCCCTGATCCTGTCTGGCCAGAAGTAGTATGACATTTCGTCTAGACAGTCTAAAAATACTGAAACAAACAAACCAATTGTGCGCTGCCTTATGGGACTCCAGTCACGGCCGGTTGTGAACCAGGGTGTCTGTGGGGACGCCTCCAACACTGAGACGCAGTGCAGACCGCTGCGCCACTCGGGAGCCACAGGCTTTTCTTAACAAAATGGGCCACTATTCTGATAATTGCTCTGATGACTTGGATACATTTTGGGATGAGTCGAGAAATAAATGTGTGCCATGTCATCAACATCCACAGCATCCGATCCAACCAGGTGAGCTCGACATGCGGAAAAGATCATCTTTATTTGATGTTGATACGTTTTGATGTTTGTCTGTGCACAGCACACACTTGTAGTCTACAAACAAATATACATTTTTTTGACCAGGGCACGAATTTAGTCCAAACTGTGGCATGCATGATGATGGGGGGAGGTCGGAAATACCATATCGGAAATGTGCCGCCCAGACCTTCAATAATGGGAGTTTCGTGAAATGCCAACCCTGTTCTAGCTGCCCCCCAACTCATCAAAAGCTGTCCGAATGCAACATCACGACAGACACGCAATGCTGCGGATCGAGGTGAGCGCAAATTCAGTCTGGGATAGCTTCAAACCTTGACAGGAAAAAAAAGGATGCCCATTGTTTTTCATCTGGTTCTGGATGGTTGAGTAACATGTTTAACTGTAAACCCTTTATCTAGGGACCAGACAGGCTGTCGGGAAGGAGTCCTGGGTACTACGGTGAGTTTAATCTATGATGATGAAGCTGATGATTCTAGTTAGTTAAGAGCATTTGCGTGGTAGACCTTGAAGTCCACTCTCAAACTTATCATGGCAGTTATTCTTCTGTAGACTCAAACTACATCAACAGACAGTGACCCAGGGAGGCCAGTAATTCACAAATGTTTTTAATTTTGGTCAATGACTTCCCAATAGGGAAAAGAGAAAACAAAACAAACGTATTAAATTAGGAATGACATAGTTAATATGTTGACTTCACATCAATTTTAGACTCAACAGGTGCAACAGTCAACAAT
Source organism: Oncorhynchus mykiss (assembly GCF_057628025.1). Classification (NCBI taxonomy): domain Eukaryota; kingdom Metazoa; phylum Chordata; class Actinopteri; order Salmoniformes; family Salmonidae; genus Oncorhynchus; species Oncorhynchus mykiss. The sequence goes on along the minus strand of NC_143023.1, from coordinate 22,487,913 downwards.
GTTAAAGGTCCAAATGTCAACATCAAATCCCACCACAGCCAAACACACTGATCAAACCATCAGACCACCAGACATCAACCATAAGACTGCATGTAAGTTACAACCCAAACCACAAATATGATCAATAGTAGAAGTAATATTAGAAGGTACTGAGTTTGATAATACCAGTCCTTCAACATTCAAAAATATGACTAAACTGCTTTGTTAGGATACTGCTGAACATGTCTAACTGCTCATTGCCACGGTCCTCTGTGTTCTTTCAGGGATAGTGCTTACTGTCATCTTGGTTCTCTCTGTACTTGCATTTCTCTTATTCATCTATATTAAGAAGAGAAGGGGAAGATCAAGAGCCTTTTGCATCAGAGGTGAGCAGAATGATGAGCATTAGGCAGAATTTAAAAATGTCAACCTGTCAATGCATAACACAGAACATCTGGTTTGACATGTTTGCTTAAAACCGCTTTAACTCTTCCACTTACCTTACTCTGTGTAAAAAGCTATTTTTTTCCTGTCCTGTTTTTGAATGGGTGTGGTTTGACACAGGTAAGGAGAATAAGCCATGGTTCATGGTCAGCCTTAAAGACTGCCTCCCATCAGACAATATCCTGTACACCAACCAACAGTCATGGACTAGTAGAAGAACAGCAGCTGTCAATGAAGAGGTTGCTCTCCTACAGTCAGAGACAAGGAACCTAGAGGACATTTTGAGTGAGTTATCAAGTGCTATTACGGATGGTTCTATTACTAATAGAGCTACTACCAGTCTGTTATTCATTGGTATTACTAGTACCTCTACATCACTATTCTTCCATAAGTTGCCAAAAGGCTCTTGAGGTTTTAACACGGCACTCAAATTTCAGCTCAAATCTCCCATGACATTTGGGTGGTTCCATGAAATGGGTCCCTATTGTGTTTCTTTCATATTTTAAGTAGAAAATGTGCACCAATATTGAATTTGAAATGCCTGCTATATTAAATGAAGTGCCCTTTAATATAGACCACATGGATAATTAAATAAATCAGGTCCTTCATATGAATAAAGACTGAAAAGACGTTCAACTATTCCTTTTAAAATAATTGTTTCAAAAGAAACATTAAACATCTAATAGTCAAATCATAGTGTAAAAGCAGGTGAGCTGGTTCTACTCTTTTTGTACATTTTCTGGTGTTTTGAGGTTGAAAACTGAGTGGGTTGAGCACAAGTCAACCCTGTTACTCAACAATTTACGTTGTGAAGCTTGCATTCAATTGCCCCTCCCTGTTACACATAAGCTTACATTCCCCCTGTCAAAGGGGATTCATAGCTGATTTAAGATGAAATCGTCATCCCTGTTACTTTATATGGCACTTAATATAGTCATTATTTTATTGAACCTCTTGAGATGGGAAAACATGTTTATGTTTATGTTTATTAAGGTGACTGTGTGGTCTTCATGACAGAATGTTAAAATGAGGTGAAATCAGGTTTTTCTCCTTCAAGTTACACTACCCAAAAGGGACTCATTTCGTGGAACAGCCCATTAGTTCATGATTTACGCATTTGGCTCTAGTTTGACACAAGTCAGCATTACAGACGCGTAACTCACCCTTAGTGATATTTCCCCTCGTCTCACCAGGTCCTGACCTCCAGTCTGCGCCACTGCAAACGGTTCTGGACAACCTGGATGTTCTAGAGGAGCTTGTGATCCTGCTGGACCCAGAGATCCCTGGGGTAAAGAACACCAGCCACCTAGCATCTCGCTGCTCCTTCCCCGCCACCTGGATTACCTACACCTACTCCATGAGGGACAGCAAGAGCCCCCTGAGGGCCGTGCTGGAGGGGGTCACCACCAAGCACCCAGACTGGACTGTAGGACAATTGGCCAGGCTGCTGAGAGAGATGGACCGGAACGACGCAGTGGTGGTGCTCACCAAACTCACCTTGTTTAAGGTTGTCTAGTCTGGGTGTGTTTTGTGTTGGGTCCGGAAAAGATGGCTCCATCCAGATGCAATCACAAGTCTCTACCACCTGCAAAGGCACTGAGATATAACAGGAGGGCCAGTAGGAGGCATGCTTTCCTTGGGGACCCCAAAGTCCCAAGGCAGTGATTGGGAACACTGTTCTTTTGCATTACGGTTCAAATAAGATATTTAACTGTGATAACATGGCACTTATTACTTAAAGCAGGGATGTTAACCCCGGTGTCCTGAAAAAGAGGAGCCGCACACTCTAGTAGCTCAGATGCAATAATGTAATAACCTAATAACCAACGTTTCGACAGACAAGCTGTCTTCATCAGGGTATAATGACAAACACGGTGGGGTGACTAGTTTATATAGTGTCAAAGGACACACACGTGTCTGTAATCATGACCGGGTGTGGCTTGATATCGTTGGTTCATTTTCAGATATATATAGAACATACAAAAACATGAATCATAGATACAATTTTGCTACATCGGCCTACAAACCTATACAATGAATAGTACAATCACAAAAATGGCTTCAGATCAAAGTCCAGGCAGCCTCTCGTTTTAACAATAAATTGTCGAGGTCCCCCCCAACCCCCTCTCCTAGTGAGGGTGACGTGTTCGATGCCGATATAACGTAAGTACGAAATCGGGTGGTTCACTTCCAAAAAGTGTGCCGCAACTGGGTATGTTGAGTTTTTGCACCTAATGGTGCTGTGATGCTCTGAGATCCGTAGTTTTAATTCGTGCTTCATTTTACCACTAGGACAAGTTATAAGATAAACAACATGTTTGATTGGGATCCGTTTCCCTGGTTGGGGCTTTTTTATTTTTATTTAACTAGGCAAGTCAGTTAAGAACAAATTCTTATTTTCAATGACGGCCTAGGAACAGGTTACCTGCCTGTTCAGGGTCAGAACGACAGATTTGTACCTTGTCAGCTCGGGGGTTTGAATTTCAATAGCTCCTTGGTCATGTGACTTCAAACAAGGTTCAGAATGTCCACTCAGTGTCCCTACACATTGCACAACCTTTAGTTTGTCCATTTTAATCTTACATGGTTTTACATGAATTTATAAAAATGTAGAATTTCAATAGCTCCTTGGTCATGTGACCTAATGTCCGCTGACTACCCTTCTATATTGCACACTCTTGTTTGTGTACTGTAAAATCACGTGGTGTAACATACCTTTTTCATAATTTCACATTTGCAATAGCTCCTTGGTCATGTCAATTACACACCTAAGAAGCATGCAGTGGATATACACCCATATTGCATAACCTCTAGTCGTGTATCTTCTATATTGTTGTACATTATTATTAGTTTGACAATTAGGGGGTTCAGTCCAGTGTTTACCCTTTTCTTTAATGTTTATCTACAATAGTTGGTCGTTCTAAGTACTTATTTTCCCTGTTTTTTATTTTTCCTATTGTGTATTTGGTACACAATAGGAGAGAGACAGATAATATCTCCTTTCGTCGTTAATATCAACCATAAAGGAAAGGGGCAAAGTACGAGAGTCATGCTATTAATTGTCCAAAGCAGGGATGGAGCGGGAGCTAGTGAGGTAAGCTGCAGTGGGTTTGCTGGTCAATACATATACTGAACATGTAACCACAGTATTGGTGGCCAGTAAATCAATTAATAAAAATGTTATACTGACAAATTAAACAACTTGTAGACCTTTAATCTTTTCCAACATGACAACAGACACTTAACTTCAATTAAGTATGAAACATTTCACCATTTCACCAACAAAGACTTACTTCCAGTTTGTGTTCTTTACTATGTTGTACTATGTCTGTCATCATTCCTAGGCACAGCACATGGAACCACCGTTGGCATGCAAAATATTAAATCAAAACAAAACAAAGTGTAACACGTTATAAATAATATAAAATATCAATGCAATATGACAAATTAGCCGTCCATTGTGTTATATCATAAATTGTCTTACATGCCGTCACTGTTGTCAAAAGATTATAAACATGTTAAATGAAGTTACTAACCCAGTCAGTCTTTGGGCCACATCCAGGTTCTTTATCAGTGGCACACATGAAGCAGTTGTTGGCTTTGTTGAACTCTGAAATCAGAGTCATGAACTGAACATATGGCTTTCCCACACTACTACATAAAAATAAAGAATTTACATTTACTTTGAATTACATGTCATTACATACCAGACATTTTTAGTATATCCTCAGCCATTTCTTTTCACAGTTGCTCCATGTGTTTTTGAAGGTTCCATATTAATTTGGGAAGGGATGTTGGGGAAGTTCTGTGCAACTTCCTTGGCCATCTTCACCAAAAAAGAACAGCTAACCATTCATTATTGAAAATATAACTATCAAACCTGCATTATAAAGACCCCACAGCTGAAGGTGTCCTGCTGCGTGGTGAGTTATTTCCCCTCCTTTACACTTTATGTCCACCCAGTCATGCTTTCCATGGCAGGATCTTCTCATTTTGAATTATTCCCTTTTTGTAATGTAAAAATAATGGAATTCTGATTAGCAATAGGCAAATGAATACACAGGCCAAATTTGTATGCTGTTTTCCTTATCACTATAATCTGGTAGTAATTTATTAGTAGAGGTAATTTCCTTTATGCCCCATTCTACACACAGCCTAAATTATAGGCACTGAACCATTTACAGGACAATAAAAGTGGCATATGGGATCCAACCCTATCACAGAGTGAATAAATGTACAGTCGTGGCCAAAAGTTTTGAGAATGACACAAATATGTATTTTCACAAAGTCTGCTGCCTCAGATTCTATGATGTCAATTTGCATATACTCCAGAATGTTATGAAGAGTGATCAGATGAATTAAAATGAATTGCAAAGTCCCTCTTTGCCATGCAAATGAACTGAATCCCCCCCAAAAAAGCATTTCCACTGCATTTTAGCCCTGCGACAAAAGGACCAGCTGACATCATGTCAGTGATTCTCTCGTTAATACATTTGTGAGTGTTGACGAGGAGAAGGCTGGAGATCACTCTGTCATGCTGATTGAGTTCGAATAACAGACTGGAAGCTTCAAAAGGTTTGCTTCTCAGCGAAGGGAGTGGGCTCACTAACAATTTTGCCTTAGAACACAGCCATGAATAAAGAATGGTACCAACGCAACTTCTCCCAACCATCCAGGAACAGTTTGGTGACAAACAATGCCTTTTCCATCATGATGGATTACCTTTCCATAAGGTAAAAGTGATAACTAAGTGGCTCGGGGAACAAAACATCGATATTTTTGTTCCATGGCCAGGAAACTCCCCAGACCTTAATCCCATTGAGAATTTGTGGTCAATCCTCAAGAGGCTGGTGGACAAACAAAAACCCACAAATTCTGACAAACTCCAAGCACTGATTATGCAAGAATGGGCTGCCATCAGTCAGGACGTGGCTCATAAGTTAATTGACAGCATGCCAGGGTGGATTGCAGAGGTCTTGAAAAATAAGGGTCAACACTGCAAATATTGACTCTTTGCATCAACTTCATGTAATTGTCAATAAAAGCCTTTGACACTTATGAAATGCTTGTAATTATACTTCAGTATTCCATAGTAATATCTGGCAAAAATATCTAAAGACACTGAAGCAGCAAACTTTGTGGAAATTAATATTTGTGTCATTCTCAAAACGTTTGGCCACGACTGTAGAGCATTTGTAGACTTTAAGAAAAAAGTATTAAGTGACAGTTTCATCAGTATGTGCTTAAAGAAAGTCATATCACAAAGATCACAGATGACAGTGCCCACCAAATCTATGACAATAGAGAACTAATTGTAAGCACCAAAGTGTGCTTGTCAAAATAATATCTGAAAATGTCAGTTGTTGAACAGAATACTTCTATTTGCAATAGCAATTTATGATATATGCAGTTGAGGAATATTCCATGTACCATCACTACATGTATGACGGACATAAGACATACATATCCACATACAGTATTTTCTTTTTATTTTACATTTTTTTATTTCACCTTTATTTAACCAGGTAAGCCAGTTGAGAACAAATTCTCATTTACAACTGCAACCTGGCCAAGATAAAGCAAAGCATTGTGACACAAACAACAACACAGAGTTACTTGGAATAAACAAATGTACAGTCAATAATACAATACAAAAGTCTATATACAGTGTCTGCAAATTAAGTAAGATTAGGGAGGTAAGGCAATAAATAGGCCGTAGTGGCGAAATAATTACAATTTCGCAAATAAACACTGGAGTGAGATGTGCAGAAGATGAATGTGCAAGTAGAGATACTGTGGTGCAAAGGGGAAGAATATATATATATATAAATAAAATAAATAACAATATGGGGATGAGGTAGTTGGATGTGCTATTTACAGATGGGCTACGTACAGTTGCAATGATCTGTAAGCTGCTCTGACAGCTGATGTTTAAAGATAGTGAGGGAGACATGAGACTCCAGCTTCAGTGATTTTTGCAATTAATTCCAGTCATTGGCAGCAGAGAACTGGAAGGAAAGGCGGCAAAAGGTGGAATTAGTTTTGGGGGTGACTAGCGAAATATACCCTTGCTGGAGCGCGTGCTATGGGTGGGTGCTTCTATGGTAACCAGTGAGCTGAGATAAGGGGGGCTTTACCTAGCAAGGACTTATAGATTACCTGGAGCCAGTGGGTTTGGCAACGAATATGAAGCGAAGGCCAGCCAACGAGAGCATACAGGTCCCAGTGGTGGGTAGTATATGGGGCTTTGTTGACGAAACGGATGGCACTGTGATAGACTGCATCCAATTTGCTGAGTAGAGTGTTGGAGGCTATTTTGTAAATGACATCGTCGAAGTCGAGGATCGTCAGTTTTACGAGGGTATGTTTGGCAGCATGAGTGAAGGATGCCTTGTTGTGAAATCGGAATCTGATTCTAGATTTAATTTTGGATTGGAGATGCTTAATATGAGACTGGAAGGAGAGTTTACAGTCTAATCAGACACCTAGGTATTTGTAGTTGTCCACATATTCTATGTCAGAACCGTCCAGAGTAGTGATGCTATGCGGGTGGGCAGATGCGGGCAGCGATCAGTTGAAGAGCATGCATTTCATTTTACTTGCATTTAAGAGCAGTTGGAGGCCACGGAAGGAGAGTTGTATGGCATTGAAGCTCATTTGGAGGTTAGTTAACAAACAGATCACCGACCATTTCGAATCCCAAAGTACCTTCTCCGCAATGCAATCTGGTTTCCAAGCTGGTCATGCATGCACCTCAGCCACACTCAAGGTCTTAAAACCTCTTGATACTACCCATCCCGGGTCCGGGAGCGTTGTCATCAACTGACACTAATTAGCATAACGCAACGGACATAAATATTACTAGAAAATATTCCCATTCATGAAATCACAAGTGAAATATATAGAAACACAGCTTAGCCTTTTGTTAATCACCCTGTCATTTGAAAATATGCTTTACAGCCTAAGCAAGACAAGCATTTGTGTAAGTTTATTGATGGCCTAGCATAGCATTATGTCTAGCTAGCAGCAGGCAACCTGGTCACGAAAATCAGAAAAGCAATCCAATTAAATCGTTTACCTTTAATGAGCTTCGGATGTTTTCACTCACGAGACTCCCAGTTAGATAGCAAATGTTCATTTTTTCCAAAAATATTATTTTTGTGGGCGAAATAGCTCCGTTTGTTCTTCACGTTTGGCTGAGAAATCAACCGGAAATTGCGGTCACGACAACGCCAAAAAATATTCCAAATTAGCTCCATAATATCGACAGAAACATAGCAAACGTTGTTTATAATCAATCCTCAAGGTGTTTTTCAAATATCTATTCGATAATATATCAACTGGAACTGGTGGCTTCTTAGTAGGAAAGAGATGTAATGGCCGCAATTGTCCTTTACGCACAAAACACTCTGAGAGACTTCAGCTGACCACTGACCCAATGTTGACGTTCAGGCTCATTTTTCAAAATAAAAGCCTGAAACTATGTATTGTGACACTAGACACATTTAGAGAAGCCGTAGAAAAAGGAACCTGGTTTATATCTCATTCACTGCTCAATAGGGACGCATAGGAACGCAGAGCTTTCTAAATAAGAGTCCCTTCCTGATTGGATTTTTCTCAGGCTTTCGCCTGCAATATCAGTTCTGTTATACTCACAGACAATATTTTTACAGTTTTGGAAACTTTAGAGTGTTTTCTATCCTAAGCTGTCAATTATATGCATATTCTAGCATCTTGTCTTGACAAAATAGTCCGTTTACTTTGGGGACGTTATTTTTCCAAAAATGAAAATAGTGCCCCCTAGATTCAAGAGCGATATCATAATCGCCATCGACAAAAGACAATACTGTGCAGCCGTATCCATCGACCTGTCTAAGGCTTTCGACTCTGTCAATCACAGCATTCTTATCAGCAGACTGAACAGCCTTGGTTTCTCAAATGACTGTCTTGACCTGGTTCACCAACTACTTCTCAGATAGAGTTCAGTGTGTCAAATGGGAGGGCCTGTTGTCCGGACCTCTGGTAGTCTCTATGGTGATGCCACAGGGTTCAATTCTCGGGCCGACTCTCTTCTCTGTCTACATCAATGATGTAACTTTTGAGGCTGGTGATTCTCTGATCCACCTCTACGCAAACGACACCATTCTGTATACTTCTGGCCCTTCTTTGGACACTGTGTTAACTTGGCTTTCGAAGACCTTAGAAAGGCAGCGTAGGATAGATATAGGTCTGTAACAGTTTGGGTCCAGAGTGTCTCCCCCTTTGAAGAGGGGAATGACCGCGGCAGCTTTCCAATCTTTGGGGATCTCAGACGATATGAAAGAGAGAGATTTATCGATGGTGACAGTGTTTCCTAGCCTCAGTGCAGTGAGCAGCTGGGAGGAGGTGCTCTTACTCTCCATGGACTTTACAGTGTCCCAGAACTTTTTGGAGTTTGTGCTACAGGATGTTCATTTCTGTTTGAAAAAGCTAGCCTTTGCTTTCCTAATGGGATATTCTATGCTAATGCAGTACACCACAGGATGTTTTTGTGCTGGTCAAGGGCAGTCAGGTCTGGAGTGAACCAAGGGCTATATCTGTTCCTGGTTCTACATTTTTTGAATGGGGCGTGCTTATTTAAGATGGTTAGGAAGGCATTTTTTTTTTAAATATCCAGGCATCCTCTACTGACGGGATGAGATCAATATCCTTCCAGGATACCCCGGCCAGGTCGATTAGAAAGGCCTGCACGCTGAAGTGTTTCAGAGAGCGTTTTACAGTGATGAGTGGAGGTCGTTTGACCGCTGACCCATTATGGATGCAGGCAATGAGGCATTGATAATTTGTGTGAGATTGAGGGCATCAAGTTTAGATTGTAGGATGGCTGGGGTGTTAAGCATGTTCCAGTTTAGGTCGCCTAGCAGCACGAGCTCTGAAGATAGATGGGGGGCAATCAGTTCACATATGGTGTCCAGAGCACAGCTGGGGGCAGAGGGTGGTCTATAGCAGGCGGCAACGGTGAGAGACTTGTTTTTAGAGAGGTGGATTTTTAAAAGTAGAAGTTCAAATTGTTTGGGTACAGACCTGGATAGTAGGACAGAACTCTGCAGGCTATCTTTGCAGTAGATCGCAACACAGTTCTATCTTGTCTGAAAATGTTGTAGTTTGGAATTAAAATTTCTGAATTTTTGGTGGTCTTCCTAAGCCAGGATTCAGACACAGCTAGAACATCTGGGTTGGCAGAGTGTGCTAAAGCAGTGAATAGAACAAACTTAGGGAGGAGGCTTCTAATGTTAACATGCATGAAACCAAGGCTGTTACGGTTACAGAAGTCGTCAAAAGAGAGCGCCTGGGGAATAGGAGTGGAGCTAGGCACTGCAGGGCCTGGATTCATCTCTACATCGCAAGGGGAACATAAGAGGAGTAGAATAAGGGTGCGGCTAAAAGCAATAAGAATTGGTCGTCTAGAACGTCTGGAACAGAGAGTAAAAGGAGGCTTCTGGGGGCGATAAAATAGCTTCAAGGTATAATGTACAGACAAAGGTATGGTAGGATGTGAATACAGTGGAGGTAAACCTAGGTATTGAGTGATGAAGAGAGAGATATTGTCTCTAGAAACATCATTGAAACCAGGAGATGTCATTGCATGTGTGGGTGGTGGAACTAATAGGTTGGATAAGGTATAGTGAGCAGGACTAGAGGCTCTACAGTGAAATAAGCCAATAAACACTAACCAGAACAGCAATGGACAAGGCATATTGACATTAAGGAGAGGCATGCTTAGTCGAGTGATCAAAAGGGTCCGGTGAGTGGAGAGGTTGGTTGGGGGTCACGGCGATTTAGACAGCTAGCCAGGCCATCGGTAGCAAGCTAGCATAGGATGGAGGTCTGTTATTAGCCACCTCTTGCGTTCGGTCAGTAGATTAGTGGGGTTCCGTGTGGTAGAGGGGATTAATCCAAATCACACAACAACAACAACAATAAAAACAATAGATATAGTTATAGAGGCCCAAGAAGAAAATATAATAATAATAATAATAAATAAATAAATTGTCCGATTGTCTATTCAGATAGCAGCCGATAAGACAGCTAACGGTTAGCAGGCCGCAGATGGGCGTTCAGGTAACGTCGCGACGGAGGAGCCAGCCGGATTACTCCTTCGGGTAGATAACGTCGGCAGTCCTGTTGTGAAGGCCCGGTGGGGCTCCGCGTAGGCAGTAAAACGGGTCCGGATAGGTGACTGCAGCCCAGGAGTGATTGATGGAACTCAGGAGTGATTGACGGAGCTGGCTAGCTCCGGAATAATTGATGTTTGCTCCGGAATCGACGAAAGCCGATAGTCACACGGATAGCAGCTAGCTAGCTGTGAGATCCAGGTATGAATGTCCTGAGTTAGCGGTTGAAATCCAGGGACATGGAGAGAAAAATTGGTCCTGTATGTTCCGTTCCGAGCCGCGCTGCGCTGCGCCGTACAAAACTGCCGATAGATTTTCGAGCTAAAGGATAGCTGATGACCACAAACCGTGGTTAGCTGAATACTAACGATTTGCCAGTAAAGAAGCTAACTAGCTTCTGAACTAGCTTCTGAACTAGCTTCTGGATTAGCTTCTGGCTAGCTCCTGGCTAGCTTCTGGCTAGTTTCTGGCTAGCTTCTTGGAGTTTCTGGCTAGCTTCTGGGAGGATTACAGATTTGAGGTAAATAATACTTTTTTTATAAATATAAATTGGTGAGGCGGGTTGCAGGAGAGTGTTTTGAAGATGAGTTGATGGAAAATTAAAAAAATGTTTGTGAAAAAAGTTGTAAATATATATACAGTGCCTTGCGAAAGTATTCGGCCCCCTTGAACTTTTAGACCTTTTGCCACATTTCAGGCTTCAAACATAAAGTTATAAAACTGTATTTTTTTATGAAGAATCAACAACAAGTGGGACACAATCATGAAGTGGAACGACATTTATTGGATATTTCAAACTTTTTTAACAAATCAAAAACTGAAAAATTGGGGGGCAAAATTATTCAGCCCCCTTAAGTTAATACTTTGTAGCGCCACCTTTTGCTGCGATTACAGCTGTAAGTCGCTTGGGGTATGTCTCTATCAGTTTTGCACATCGAGAGACTGAATTTTTTTCCCATTCCTCCTTGCAAAACAGCTCGAGCTCAGTGAGGTTGGATGGAGAGCATTTGTGAACAGCAGTTTTCAGTTCTTTCCACAGATTCTCGATTGGATTCAGGTCTGGACTTTGACTTGGCCATTCTAACACCTGGATATGTTTATTTTTGAACCATTCCATTGTAGATTTTGCTTTATGTTTTGGATCATTGTCTTGTTGGAAGACAAATCTCCATCCCAGTCTCAGGTCTTTTGCAGACTCCATCAGGTTTTCTTCCAGAATGGTCCTGTATTTGGCTCCATCCATCTTCCCATCAATTTTAACCATCTTCCCTGTCCCTGCTGAAGAAAAGCAGGCACAAACCATGATGCTGCCACCACCATGTTTGACAGTGGGGATGGTGTGTTCAGCTGTGTTGCTTTTACGCCAAACATAACGTTTTGCATTGTTGCCAAAAAGTTCAATTTTGGTTTCATCTGACCAGAGCACCTTCTTCCACATGTTTGGTGTGTCTCCCAGGTGGCTTGTGGCAAACTTTAAACAACACTTTTTATGGATATCTTTAAGAAATGGCTTTCTTCTTGCCACTCTTCCATAAAGGCCAGATTTGTGCAATATACGACTGATTGTTGTCCTATGGACAGAGTCTCCCACCTCAGCTGTAGATCTCTGCAGTTCATCCAGAGTGATCATGGGCCTCTTGGCTGCATCTCTGATCAGTCTTCTCCTTGTATGAGCTGAAAGTTTAGAGGGACGGCCAGGTCTTGGTAGATTTGCAGTGGTCTGATACTCCTTCCATTTCAATATTATCGCTTGCATAGTGCTTATTGGGATGTTTAAAGCTTGGGAAATCTTTTTGTATCCAAATCCGGCTTTAAACTTCTTCACAACAGTATCTCGGACCTGCCTGGTGTGTTCCTTGTTCTTCATGATGCTCTCTGCGCTTTTAACGGACCTCTGAGACTATCACAGTGCAGGTGCATTTATACGGAGACTTGATTACACACAGGTGGATTGTATTTATCATCATTAGTCATTTAGGTCAACATTGGATCATTCAAAGATCCTCACTCAACTTCTGGAGAGAGTTTGCTGCACTGAAAGTAAAGGGGCTGAATAATTTTGCACGCCCAATTTTTCAGTTTTTGATTTGTTAAAAAAGTTTGAAATATCCAATAAATGTCATTCCACTTCATGATTGTGTCCCACTTGTTGTTGATTCTTCACAAAAAAATACAGTTTTATATCTTTATGTTTGAAGCCTGAAATGTGGCAAAAGGTCGCAAAGTTCAATGGGGGCCGAATACTTTCGCAAGGCACTGTATACACGGGACACGACAAGACGAGGACAAAAGACGTCTGAACTGCTATGCCATCTTGGAGAGAATATGAGCTCTTCAGCCCAGAATCATGATCATAGTCACAGGCTCTGTCCATAGTATTGGCTTTGACCTCAGTGCCTCAGGGGGGGGGATGAGGACTAGTTGTGTGCTGACCTGTACATGCCTACAGCCTCCTTAGATGTCCTCTCCAGATGTCTGAAGCGCATGGCCATGGGGAGCTCCAAGCTAGTGGCACGTCTAGGAGAAAAGGGATAAGCAAAGAAGATGACGATGTGCTTCTGACCTTTCACGTTGAACTCTGAGAAAAGAGTCACTAGAGACTCAGACACAAGAGGGTAGAACATATTTTTAACATGGCTTGTTAGGGGGAGGTAGTTGCAGAAATGACGGAGTGGTTTAGTCCAACCACAAAGATCACTTTAGGGGAGTTACAAATACAGGAATGGACAACATTTCATTAGTGAATTAGTTCCAGCTATAAAAACGTTTATGTAAACCTGTAGCTGTACAGCTGGCTCCTTTGTTACTCATAAGTCTGAATGAGAACATTGATATGTTATGTATACAAACTTATACATGGATCATTTGTTGATGTGAAAGTTGTTTTTTAAAGGAACAATACTTGCGGCCATGTACAACAAGTTCTAAGAATGTTCCGCGAGACAAGATCTTTCATAGACTAGCTCCTGCAGTATTTAAGCCAAAGCATCCTTTTTTAAGATGTTAGCATTTAGCTAGCTTCCTTTGCAATGGCCAGCATACAATAACTCTGTAATCCGACCTTGTGGATTTGAGTGGGACTTCATCTTCTTCCTCATCGTAGGGGTTGATGTCAGGCAGCTGGCGGTGCTGGGAAGCCAGGAAGTTGAACATGCCGAAGGTGGACTTCCTGTAAGAGAAGACAGAAACAAGGTGTCGCGTTAAATTTTACATTATTACTTTCTCATTATTATTGCTTTCTTTATCATTGTTTTCCCCCCCAGCATTGGTGTAGAACTTGGGATGTGGACGTCACCCACACTCTTCATAAGTTAATGAACGGAGCAGCATAGACGTCATACAGGTCTTATTTCTAGCTTACGCCGAATGTGGAGGTGGAGATGACACTCACATAGAAACACAACAGCCACAGCCCTTGTTCCTCTAAACCTGACAGATGTCTACATTCAAAACATACATTCCACCAATACTCTACACAGAGAGACTAGCTTCCACTTTGAAGTTGAAAACCACCTACAGAGGGGAAAACCCAGATTCTCCAGACATTTGCTAGACAGTGGTATGGGTTGACCAACTGCAAGGTAAGGACAAAGTAATACCGGTTCCCACCATTACACTTGTGGCGATGTACCAATTCACCAATGAATACATTTGAATTTATTAAATGTATTCTAAGCTACGACTCATGATACCTAGTAAGTATTGGTTAAAATGTTTACAAGATATTTAAGATGAATCTGTCAGACAACTCGGACTCAATTTCCGAATTACATTCCAAAATAATGACTCCCCTTGTCATTTCAATATTTATCTTCCAGGGCCCCCTAAGTGAACAGAACACCGGGACACTGACCTGAGGTAGACCTCAGAGCGGGCACATCCAGAGGGGTTGACAGGCAGGTCCTCCTCTTGGCTGATCTGTTTAAAGAAGCGGAAGGCGTGGCTATGGCAGCGGCGGGCCCCCTGGAGCTGCTCCACCAGGAAGACCACTGTATCGTGGAGCAGGCCCAGCATATCATGAAAATTACAGGCCTCTCTCATCTTTTTAAGTGGGAGAACTTGCACAATTGGTGGCTGACTAAATACTTTTTTGCCCCACTGTATGTATGCATGCATTTTAGACTAAACATTTATGCCCCTACTCTAAGGCTGATTCCTTGACCGGTCAATGTTTTTAATTTGCTGCTTTATGGTTTTGTTATACTCTTGTGAGGGCCCCCTCCAGAGGAACATCTAGAAGAACACCCAGAACGTATTCTTTAAGTTAAGATAGAGACGGAGCCATTCACATGTGGCGAAAGAGATCATACCCAGATGGGGTCTGCCATTAAAAATGATTCTGACAGCTATAAGAACCGTTCAGAATAATGATAGGGATTTGAAGGCTTTGTTTAAAGACTACAGACCTCCTGGAATGAGAAGAGATGAGAGATCTCTGGCTGACATCACTCACACTTTTTCCTGAGTATGGAGTTTCATGTGTGTTAGATCAAATTCAAGACATCTCCAGACACAGAGAAAATTGGCAATGCTCCTCGAAATGCCCTGGAAGAATTAAATGGGGAAATTAAATAATTGCATAATTTCGCTCTGCAAAACAGAGAGGCCCTTGACTATATTTTGGCAGGTCAAGGGGGCACTTGTGCAGTCATTGGTGATGAAAGTTGTACTTTTGTCCCAGATCACTTTCAAATGTGACTGATTTTGCCGAATACATTGCCACTGTTGCTAAGAATAATTCCCCAAAACCAGATTGGACGCTTGCAACTTGGTTTGAATCCCTGTTTGTAAATTGGTGATCCCAAATTGTGTTCCCAGCATGTGTTTTTTGTTTAGTTTGCTTAATTGTGTTATTAACATGCTGTAAGGCGATTTGTGCCTGTCTGACTGGCAAGATTTCAGCTGTTATTATGTTGTTTTCTGCTCCTCCAGAGAATGGTGAAACTAATGAGCTGCCAACTCTGGATGACCTCCCATTTCCCCCTTGTAGATGCAGACGATAAGTAATGATTGAAGTTTGTTTTCTTTTAAGTTGAGGGTAAGGTCATCTAAACCCTTAATCTGTTTACCATTATGTGGAACACTGAGCTGATGATCAAGGTCTTTTCAGAATTGTTAAACAATAGAGTTTAATGTCTTGACTAGGTTGATGTCCCAGGGACAATTAGTGAAAAACATCGGTCAATCCAACCAGATGGTGGAAAGAGGTATGGAAACAATGGATAACGTTGAGAGTTGTTCACCTCTGAATCGATAGATCCCTTGTGTATTTATGTTTTTATATACTCACACACGTTGGTTTTAACTTCTTGATTGTAGATTTGAGCTTTATTATGATTTATGAGATAATTTTATAGAAACTCCTTTTGATAGAAGCTCAAATCACACAAGTGTTAAAAGGATGGAATCTTGTGAATGAAATGGACTTTGTGCATCTTATCTTTGGTCTCATAAACAATCATTGGTTCCTGGCTGTATCTGGTCAAGAGAAGAGGGGGAGGGCCCCCTCCAAGGGAACATCTGGCAGAACACCCAGAATATGTTCTTTAAGTTAAGATAGAGACGGAGCCATTCACGTGTGTGAACCGATCCAATAAATCATGTTTATGTAGGTTTAGATGGCAGTATAGAAGGCTCTATGTAAGGATCGTCCTTTTAGAGCTCCCTTCAGACCGGTACTTATGCATCAAAGTTTGACTGTGACCTCTCCAGCTTGCTGACAATAAAGAGTGATTCATTTAATATTGACTTTGAGTGTCCTGGTATAAGAATTTCCACAACATATACTCAGCTCCTAACCACACTGTCCAGAGGTCACTCCCCACCCAGCCCAACCTTCGCCTCCCTCCCTCCTTCCGTAACTGAACACAGAGTGTGTGACCCACCAGTGGCCTCCACAATCCCTCCAGGAGGACAATGATCTCAAACTGCTGCTTCCTCAACTGTTCATGGCCATGTGGCCCTCCCTCAAGTTACCCTGTTGGAACATCAGACACAGCTGGTCATCACGGTTGGCGATGACGCATGTGCGGCTGAAGAGCAGCGTCTCTGCTCTCTTCTTGGGCCGGGATATCTGGTCTCCTGGGGCGGTTGGGCAGACAGGTGGAGTCCTCAGAAGAACCGGAGAAGAGGACCTATTCCCGGGCAGCACGCCACCTGGCGCAAGTTGAGAGCAAGGATTGAAACCCCGGACTCATCACACTCTCACTCAGAGAGTGACCCACCAGTTACCTGAGAGGCCTTTCATTTATATTTATCCCCTCCCCCAACCTTTATTAAATAACTACTTTGTTTTGAGCACCATAAATCGGTCTCCTGCTGTCTTATTTTATTGTGAGTTTCACCTCTGACTCCCCTGGGCTGCCACATTTGGCGGGGAATGAGGGCACAAACCTCCCTTGCTCTGAAATCACAATAAAATAAGACATCATTACGGAAGATGCTGTAACTCAGCTGGTGCAAGGCCAAACGCAGAAAACCCAAAGTCTCATTGCACTTCAGGAGGCCGTAACACAGCTTATCCAAGCCATGGTCCAGCCGGACCGAATTACAGAACCAGGCATGGTCCTCAGCAAGGTAACTGCTGGAGAGGACATTGAAGCATATCTAGGGGTATTTGAGCACACTGCAGAGAGAGTGATGGCCCAAGGAGGACTTGGCTGGCCCAGAGGACTGTAGAGACTTGGCGCTGGCAGACATCAACAACTATGCAGCTCTGAAAACGTGCATCTTGGCCCATAATGGGCGCAACCTACCAACCCGGGCCCATGGGTTTCCTTCCTGGGCCTATAATGGCCACGCCCCGGTGAGACCACACTGGGAGATACGATAAGTTACCCCACCAGCCGTGTGGAAGTGCAAACCCCTCAAGGTAGCTTTGTGATTGTAGCTGGGGTAGTAGAGAAAGTGCCAGTAGATGTCCTACTGGGCCAGGAGTGCCAGATTTTCCAGAGATTCTGGAGCAGAGGTGCCACAGCCCCTAGGAGAAGAGCTTAGGGGAAGAGAACGGTTTTCTGACATAGAAGCATCATACCAGTCTGTGCCGCCGCTTCCCCGCCCACCTCCTCAGACTCTGTGGAGGCCCCAGCCAGAGGCCTGAGGAGGAGAACTCCCCAGGTGAAATGTTTTCAGTTTCACTTTGTGGATGAAGGAAAAGGAACTTCACCGGGACAGTTCGGCACTGGGAGACGAAGTGGCAGAACAACTCTTAGTGCCCAAATGTTACATCTCAAAAGTTCTATACCTAGCCCACTCACATTTTCTTGGAACACACCTAGGAGTGGAGAAAACCAATGATTGGATCCGGGCTCGGTTCTACTGGCCCGGAGTGAAGAGGGCAGTCCAGGATTAATGCCGGCAGTGCGAGGAATGCCAGAAAACAGCCCCAAAAGGTAACCTATAGTACAAAACTATTGAGATTTAACTTAGCGCAGTTATAAATCAGACCCGTCCTGCAACTGTGGGCCTGAACTAGTATTAAAACTCGGCCTGAAAAACGACGATCATTCAACTTTTTGGTGACAATAATGCCCTTATTGCTGTATACTTTGGAACTTTTGGAATTAGGCACTTGGTCAAATGTCCATAACCATGTGTGTGAGGTGTACACTTTTGTTTCACTGCAGATTTGTTTAAGACTACCAGGAAACACTGTGTGCCCCTGATGTAGCCCACTGCAGTAATATGTTATTAAGGGGGGGGGGGGGGGGGGGGGGTGTAAATTGATCTGTATAAGTCATAAGTAAAGGGCCCATCTGTTTTTGTAAGAGCATTTTTATTGGAATTTCACAATTTTCACCCATATTAAGAGATACAAAGACAAAGCAAAAAACAGCACTCACTTACACGTTCCTGCATACATATATACATACAATCTTCCTCTCCCCGCTCGGAGCTTCTTTCACTTCATCCCCATCATTGCGTCTCTCATTACACACATTTTAAACCAACATACAAATAGAAATTAAACACAAAAGCTCAGTTTAAATCAAGAAGTTAGGTTCAACACATGGAACGTACAATGTCTGAAATAAATAGATCACCACCATTCTAAGAGAATCCTTGCAGCACAATACCTGATACCTCAGTTTCTAGATATTTTAGATAAGGTTCCCATACTTTTTTAGAACGGATCTGTTTTAGAATGCAATGTACATGTCAGATATTCCAGTGGCACCCATTCAAATAGTATCTTATGCCAATCTTTGATAGAAGGAACCTTATCACTAATCCACTGTAAGAGGATGTTTTTCCTCGCTGCGAAGGTAAGGATGTTGTAAAGCCTCCTCTTACCCACAGAAGTAACATGTCTGCTAAGGTCACCTAAACAGAAAATAAACTGGGTCCAATTCTAGATCAACCCCTGGGATCTTTTCAAATTCTTGCAGAACACCAGACCAGTATCTTTGTATTTTGGTACATGACCATAAACAATGTGTTACGATGCCTGTATCAGTTTGACATTTAAGACACTGAGGAGAAGAGGAAGTGGGGCTAAAAGCATGTCTGCGATTTGATGTAATTGAAGTCTCGGGACTAGAGATGAACATCAGTGTACAAGCTTATTTTATGGTGAACATCACCAATGAGAAGCCCTTGTATAGCAGGCGTTACTCTGGTGGCCTCGGCCAGTGGTTCCATAGTGAGTGCAAATAGGAGCGGGGACAAAGAACAGCCCTGTCTGGTACCTCTATGTATAGAGAAGCTATTTGACCTTAGCCCATTAGTAAGGACAGTAGCCTGAAGATCATCATATAAAACTTTCACCCATTTTATATTGTCCCCTAGGCCAAATTTAGTCAGAGCAAAGAATAGGTAAGACCACTCCACACAGTCAAATGCTTACCCAGCATCTAGTGAGAGCACAAGGCCATCCATAGTACTTCATTGGTAGGCTTGAATTATATTAAGAAGTCGCCTGACATTGTTACATGACTTTCGGCCCTTAATGAAGCCAGTTTGGTCTCCTTTCACAATTAGTGGCAGTGAGTCCTCTAATCTTGTGGCTATAATTTTAGAAAGCAATTTTATATCCACATTCAGAAGGGAAATGGGTGTGTACGAGGAATAAGACTCTGGGCATTTTCCCTGTTTGAGAATCAGTAAAATGTTGGCTTCTCAGAGTTTGAGGGAGGTGGTCTTTTGAAAATGAGTGGTTAAACATATCAAGCAATGGATCAAGGATCAGACCATGGAATTCCTTATAAAACTCACTACAAAACCCGTCTGGTCCTGGGGCCCTACCATTTTTCAGATTCTTAATTGCGAACATTATCTCTTCCTCAGTAATAGGGGCATTAAAGAGAGGCCTCTGTTCTTTGGAGATAGTAGGGAGGTTTGGGTGCATCATTTGTCAGTTCTGAGGCATAAAGATTTGCATAAAATGTCTTAAATGAGTAATTTATCAATTTGTTTTCATATAAATGATTGCCATCGGAATAAGTAATAGTAGCAATTGACTGTGAGTCTGCTCGCTTTTTAGCTAGGTAAGCCAAATACTTTCCTGGTTTATCTCCATGTTCATAAAGCTTTTGCCTGACAAATCTCATTTTCTTTTCAGCGTCCTGTGTTAGGAGAGAGTCCAACGTTAAACTAAGGACTGATATTTCCTTTAATAGGGCAGGAGTGGGAGTTAATGTAGTCCTTCTCTTTAGTTCCTAATTTAGTTCCTAACATTTTTTGCTTTTCACTCTTTTTCCGCCTCTTTGTGGCTGTGTATGACATAGTCAGACCCCTGGCGTACGCTTCACAGGTTTCCCAAAGGAGCGAGGGTTTATCTGTTGATTGAGAGTTAGAGAAAAATGCTTTAAACTCTAATAAAATAAGATGTAAATGTATGGTCTTTAAGAATGGTTGTATTCAACCTCCAATGTCTTGACAGATTGAATGCCCCATTGAGTTTCATGTCCAGGATCACCTCCGCATGATCAGATATGACTATGCTTCCTATCCTGGGCATCAAAAAGTAATCTATTCTAGTCTGACATCCATGAGGCACAGAGAAAAAAGTGATCTCTCTGTTAGAGGGATGAAAGGTTCTCCAAACATCAGCATACACCAGATCATCACAAATAGCTTTAAGCGACCTAGCTTGAGGAGAGAGTGAAGCTATACCGCTGGGAAACTTGTCAATAAGGGGGTTCAACAAACAATTAAAATCTCCTCCAACCACTGCAGTGTCTGAGTTCAATTCTGAAAAGTCTATACATACCTTAGTGAGGAAATCAGGGGGGTGGGGAGTAAATATCCATTATGGAAATGTTCTGCCCAAAGGGGCCCATCTTAAAGAGTACAATTACCCTTTCAAAAAGAGGATGGTGTGATTGACTGAGACAGCCACCCCCAGGACAACAAATAACTGTTTTCAAACATTTGTTATGTGGTCTCCTGAGGTGTAAGGGTTGTAAACATTTGTTGACCCTTCATATAGATACGCCGAGAAGTCTTTTGGAAGGTCAGAGGTTTGACAGGTTTTTAAAAAACGCTGGTACAAGCACACATACAGACACACACAACCATATGTATTTGTCTTAGAAAATAATGTTTCCAGTAAGTTTCTCTGCTTGTAATCCAACGCCCTGCCTCAGGTTCACACACACAGAGCCTTATATTTCATAAAAGGTCAATTACATTTAATGTTACCAGCAACATTTTAAACATATTACTCTTATTAAAAGTTACTATGCAATATTAAACTATACCTCTGTTTTTTTACTCAACCTTTATGTTTGTCATACAGAACTACAAAATACATATTTAAAAATAATAATTATTTTTAACTGTTGGAAAGACAGATATTTTAAAGGAAGACACACACACACACACACACACGACAAGTCTAACAGTTACTTATACTCAGGCAGACCTACCCGGAAAATACCCTTTCATTTCACAAGCTCCCTTAACAGCAGCTCCATAAGTTCACCACAAAAATTCCCAAATGTTTCACATGTTCAACCTCAGGCCTCCCCAATTCACTATATAAATACCCATCTGTTTAAAATGGTCAAACTCAGGCCTCCCCATTGACTACATAAATTCCCAAATTTCCCAGCTGTTTCACATCTTCTTTCAGTTCAACAAGGTCACTACACATCAATAACCCAAAACAGCTGCACTATCAGGTTACATAAGCACTCACTCAATAGCTTGAGAACACCCAGACAGGATGTCATAAATGCGCATAACTACAGTGCCTTGCGAAAGTATTCGGCCCCCTTGAACTTTGCGACCTTTTGCCACATTTCAGGCTTCAAACATAAAGATATAAAACTGTATTTTTTGTGAAAAATCAACAACAAGTGGGACACAATCATGAAGTGGAACGACATTTATTGGATATTTCAAACTTTTTTAACAAATCAAAAACTGAAAAATTGGGCGTGCAAAATTATTCAGCCCCCTTAAGTTAATACTTTGTAGCGCCACCTTTTGCTGCGATTACAGCTGTAAGTCGCTTGGGGTATGTCTCTATCAGTTTTGCACATCAAGAGACTGAACATTTTTCCCATTCCTCCTTGCAAAACAGCTCGAGCTCAGTGAGGTTGGATGGAGAGCATTTGTGAACAGCAGTTTTCAGTTCTTTCCACAGATTCTCGATTGGATTCAGGTCTGGACTTTGACTTGGCCATTCTAACACCTGGATATGTTTATTTTTGAACCATTCCATTGTAGATTTTGCTTTATGTTTTGGATCATTGTCTTGTTGGAAGACAAATCTCCATCCCAGTCTCAGGTCTTTTGCAGACTCCATCAGGTTTTCTTCCAGAATGGTCCTGTATTTGGCTCCATCCATCTTCCCTGTCCCTGCTGAAGAAAAGCAGGCCCAAACCATGATGCTGCCACCACCATGTTTGACAGTGGGGATGGTGTGAGCTGTGTTGCTTTTACGCCAAACATAACGTTTTGCATTGTTGCCAAAAAGTTAAATTTTGGTTTCATCTGACCAGAGCACCTTCTTCCACATGTTTGGTGTGTCTCCCAGGTGGCTTGTGGCAAACTTTAAACAACACTTTTTATGGATATCTTTAAGAAATGTCTTTCTTCTTGCCACTCTTCCATAAAGGCCAGATTTGTGCAATATACGACTGATTGTTGTCCTATGGACAGAGTCTCCCACCTCAGCTGTAGATCTCTGCAGTTCATCCAGAGTGATCATGGGCCTCTTGGCTGCATCTCTGATCAGTCTTCTCCTTGTATGAGCTGAAAGTTTAGAGGGACAGCCAGGTCTTGGTAGATTTGCAGTGGTCTGATACTCCTTCCATTTCAATATTATCGCTTGCACAGTGCTCCTTGGGATGTTTAAAGCTTGGGAACTCTTTTTGTATCCAAATCCGGCTTTAAACTTCTTCACAACAGTATCTCGGACCTGCCTGGTGTGTTCCTTGTTCTTCATGATGCTCTCTGCGCTTTTAACGGACCTCTGAGACTATCACAGTGCAGGTGCATTTCCCCCTGTCAAAGGGGATTCATAGCTGATTTAAGATGAAATCGTCATCCCTGTTACTTTATATGGCACTTAATATAGTAATTATTTTAATGAACCTCTTGATATGGGAAAACATGTTTTTCATTAAGTTGACTGTGTGCTCATGATATACAGTGCCTTGCGAAAGTATTCGGCCCCCTTGAACTTTGCGACCTTTTGCCACATTTCAGGCTTCAAACATAAAGATATAAATCTGTATTTTTTTGTGAAGAATCAACAACAAGTGGGACACAATCATGAAGTGGAACGACATTTATTGGATATTTCAAACTTTAACAAATCAAAAACTGAAAAATTGTTCAGCCCCTTTACTTTCAGTGCAGCAAACTCTCTCCAGAAGTTCAGTGAGGATCTCTGAATGATCCAATGTTGACCTAAATGACTAATGATGATAAATACAATCCACCTGTGTGTAATCAAGTCTCCGTATAAATGCACCTGCACTGTGATAGTCTCAGAGGTCCGTTAAAAGCGCAGAGAGCATCATGAAGAACAAGGAACACACCAGGCAGGTCCGAGATACTGTTGTGAAGAACTGTAAAGCCGGATTTGGATACAAAAAGATTTCCCAAGCTTTAAACATCCCAAGGAGCACTGTGCAAGCGATAATATTGAAATGGAAGGAGTATCAGACCACTGCAAATCTACCAAGACCTGGCCGTCCCTCTAAACTTTCAGCTCATACAAGGAGAAGACTGATCAGAGATGCAGCCAAGAGGCCCATGATCACTCTGGATGAACTGCAGAGATCTACAGCTGAGGTGGGAGACTCTGTCCATAGGACAACAATCAGTCGTATATTGCACAAATCTGGCCTTTATGGAAGAGTGGCAAGAAGAAAGACATTTCTTAAAGATATCCATAAAAAGTGTCGTTTAAAGTTTGCCACAAGCCACCTGGGAGACACACCAAACATGTGGAAGAAGGTGCTCTGGTCAGATGAAACCAAAATGTAACTTTTTGGCAACAATGCAAAACGTTATGTTTGGCGTAAAAGCAACACAGCTGAACACACCTTCCCCACTGTCAAACATGGTGGTGGCAGCATCATGGTTTGGGCCTGCTTTTCTTCAGCAGGGACAGGGAAGATGGTTAAAATTGATGGGAAGATGGATGGAGCCAAATACAGGACCATTCTGGAAGAAAACCTGATGGAGTCTGCAAAAGACCTGTAGACTAGGACGGAGATTTGTCTTCCAACAAGACAATGATCCAAAACATAAATCAAAATCTACAATGGAATGGTTCAAAAATAAACATATCCAGGTGTTAGAATGGCCAAGTCAAAGTCCAGACCTGAATCCAATCGAGAATCTGTGGAAAGAACTGAAAACTGCTGTTCACAAATGCTCTCCATCCAATCTCACTGAGCTCGAGCTGTTTTGCAAGGAGAAATGGGAAAACATTTCAGTCTCTCGATGTGCAAAACTGATAGAGACATACCCCAAGCGACTTACAGCTGTAATCGCAGCAAAAGGTGGCGCTACAAAGTATTAACTTAAGGGGGCTGAATAATTTTGCACGCCCAATTTTTCAGTTTTTGATTTGTTAAAAAAGTTTGAAATATCCAATAAATGTCGTTCCACTTCATGATTGTGCCCCACTTGTTGTTGATTCTTCACAAAAAAATACAGTTTTATATCTTTATGTTTGAAGCCTGAAATGTGGCAAAAGGTTGTAAAGTTCAAGGGGGCCGAATACTTTCGCAAGGCACTGTAATGTTAAAATGATGTGAAATCAGGTTTTTCTCCAAGTTACACTACGCAAAAGGGACTCATTTCGTGGCACGACCCATTAATACATGATTTACACATTTGTTATAGAGGAACTTGTGATCCTGCTGGACCCGGAGATCCCTGGGGTGAAGAACACCAGCCACCTAGAATCTCGCTGCTCCTTCCCCGGCACCTGGAACACCTACACCTATTCCTTGATGGACAGAAATAGCCCCCTGAGGGCCGTGCTGCAGGGGGTCATCATCAAGCACCCAGACGGGACTGTAGGACAATTGGCCAGGCTGCTGAGAAATGGACCAGAACGACGCAGTGGAAATACGCACCAAGCACATCTTGCTTACGGTTGTCTAGTCTGGGTGTGTTTTGTGTTGGGTGGGGAAAAGATGGCTCCATCCAGATACAATCACGGAGTCTCTACCACCTGCCAAGGCACTGAGATATAACAGGAGGGCCAGTAGGAGGCATGCTTTCCTTGGGGACCCCAAAGTCGCAAGGCAGTGATTGGGAACACTGTTCTTTTTCATTAGGGTTCAAATAAGATATTTAACTGTGACAACATGGCGCTTACCACTTAAAGCAGGGATGTTAAAACCTCTTAGTGATCCCTTCACGCGCCAATCCCGTTAGCGGGATAGATTTGACAACATCCAGTGAAATTGCAGAGTGCCAAATTCAAACTACAGAAATATCAATATTCAACATTCACGAAAATATAAGTGTAATACACTAATATAAAGCTTAACTTCTTGTTAATCCAGCTGCTGTGTCAGATTTCAAAAAGGCTTTACGGCAAAAGCACACCATGCGATTATCTGAGGACAGCGCCTCGCATACAAACACATTCAAATAATTTTTCAACCAGGCAGGTGCGACACAAAAGTCAGAAATAACGATACAATAAATGCCTTACCTTTAAAGAGCTTCTATTTAATGCAATCCAAAATGTCTCAGTGACACAATGAATTATCGTTTTGTTCGATAAATTCCTTCTTTATATCGACAAAATGTCAATTTATTTGGCGTGTTTGATTCGGAAATACACCGGTTCCAACTCGGCCAACATGACTACAAAGGAATCTAAAAAGTTACCTGTAAACCTCGTCAAAACAATTCAAACAACATTTCTAATCCAACCTCAGGTACCCTAATATGTAAATAATTGATACATTTAAGACGGGATAATTTGTTTCCAATACCGAAGAAAAATAACACGGAGCGCGCTCCTGTTCACGTGCAACAAAATACTAGAGACCTTCTGAGTGACACATGGAATGAATAGCACTACTTCTTCATTTCTCAAAAGAAAAACATCGACCAATTTCTAAAGACTATTGACATCTAGTGGAAGCCATGGGAACTGCAACCAGGTTCAAAATAAATAGGTTTCCTATAGAAAACAATTGGAAAATCCTATAACCTCAATTTTTTCCACCCTAGATGGTTTGTCCTCGGGGTTTCGCCTGCCAAATCAGTTCTGTTATACTCACAGACATTATTTAACAATTTTAGAAACTTTAGAGTGTTTTCTATGCAAATCTACCAATTATATGCATATCCTAGCTTCTGGGCCTGAGTAACAGGCAGTTTACTTTGGGCTCGCTTTTCATCTGGACGTCAAAATACTGGCCCCTAGCCTTAAGAAATTTTAACCCCGGTGTCCTGAAAAAGGAGAGCCACACACTCCAGGAGCTCAGATGCAATAATGTAGTAACCAACGTTTCGACAGACAAGCTGTCTTCATCAGGGTCTAACGACAAACGCTGCAGGTCACTAGTTGTTATAGTGTCAAAGGACACACACAGGTGTCTGTAATCATGACCGGGTGTGGCTTGACATCATTGGTTAATTTTCAGATATAAATAGAACATACAAAAAACATGAATGGATAGCATACAATCATAGATAACATTTATAATGAATAGCAAAATCACAATAATGGCTTCAGATCAAAGTCTACGTTGAGCCCGAGGGGAGCAAGGGTCTTTAAATTTAAGATCCAGGCAGCCTCTCGTTTTAACAATAAGGGAGGGTGATGTGTTCGATGCCGATATAACGTAGGGATGAAATCAAGTGGTTCCCTTCCAAAAAGTGGGCCGCAACTGGGTACGTCGAGTTTTTGCACATAATGGTACTACAACTTGCACTTTTAATTCTCCCTTGGTTTTACCCACATCATTTTACCACAAGGACAAGTTAAGATACATAATACCGTTGATTGGGATCTGTTTCCCTGTTTGGGGGTGTTTAAGGGATGTACATTTGTAAGTGACATTGCATTGAGCGCAGCCGTTACATTTGTAGTTTACATCCCGTAGAGGTGCAAATAGACATTGTGCAGGGGTTAATCAGTTTACCAATTGAGATTTCTGTCCCACAAGAATACGACCAAGGGAGGGTCCGAAAACACATTACCGATTCGGTCATCTTAGAATGTGGCAATGTTTGTGAACGATTCCCTTAATTTGTTCAGAGCACTTTAAATAGCGGGTAGTGAAGACGCAAGAATGCTTCTTTTTGCCAGACTGTCCTTGGAAGAGATTAAGTGACATTTTTGTTTGTGCTTTTCTTAACTCATTTCTGTATTCTATACATGTGCTGTTCTACAAACCAATTTCTGTGTTCATGCAAGTGGCTGACTGGATAAGTCACACCTATCAGTAACTGCAATTTGGCAGTAAGCCCAGAACGAACGTGTTTTGAGAACAAACAAAAGATCTGTTTCAAGGTCTCAGCTTAGAGAAAGAAGCCTTGTGAGGTGTTGGTCTGTCATGTTATGAAACAAAATGGTAATGATGAATGAATTATTCTAAATCATGCAAATGTAATTAGTCTGTGTATAGCCGTATATAAGACAACTGTTGGGACTGCCCCGGCAGAGTTTTTCCTGACAGACGTGTGTACTATAGTGCAAATAGTTGGTTGGAACCTTTTTAGCGCGCTGACATATAAACTAATATTCATTTAAAATTGACATTCAGTATCCCTGTGTAAATATTTGTACATTTGGATTTGCTCAATGGCAGTATTAAATCGGACAATTTTTGTACCCTCTCCCCTTGAATTTTCTTTGCACCTCAGCCATGTTTTTGATGCGACAGAATTGGCTGTAGGGCAAACTGTATTTAATGGGAAGCGGGTGACAGCCCTCAAACTGTTACATCAATAGGTTTCCTATAAAGATCCGTGTATAGAACATCATCCTCACACGAAATCAGATGAAGGAAACTGATTTGACGTGTGTCAGATGGCATCGTAAATCTCAGGTGCTCAGAACAGGTGTTAAGTTCCCAACCTGGCCCTCACACAATCACTATCATCGATTGTCAAATGTATTATCACCAACCAATGATATTGCTGTACTTATACATTGCATGTTATATAAATGTCATATCAGCATGTTAAATTACATTTTCAATTGACCAAGTCTGATTTGTTCAAACATCTTAACATCTTTATTAAGCAAATAACATTATAAATAAAAAAAGTGCATAGAAAAATTAAACGGGTTTAGAAATATGTATACAATTATTTACAAACTCAGGGTTTATTTGTACAAGGTAACAAAGACAAGTTCACACATTTTCTTATGTCTTTTACACTTTGTTATACTTTAAAATAACCCTACCATATAGAACATACAGCTTTCTGAACCAGTTCTGGGAGAGATCGTCATGGTAACTTCAGGTTTTACAACTAGTGCTTTGTATGCTTCATCGAACACACAGGCCAGCTCTGCAGGACATTAAAACCACGTTACTCTTATTATCATCATCATCCTCTTTTTTGCATTAGTATTCTTTAACATCTGTCAGAACTACTGAGGTAGAATCCTGGCAAAAGGTTGGGGAGTGGAGTGGGCATAGAGAAACCTTCTCCTCTGAGAAGTGTTCCCACATCCGGTTTTAAGCAGAAAAGGAAGCTAGGTAAAGGATAGCCGTATCCCTGAAAACCAGATGCATCCTGTTAATGGCAAACTCTGCTAAGGGTGTTAGATGATTGACACATGGGAATACAGGCTCCATCTCACTGATTGGTCGCGCAGGCAGGCGGGCTTAAGCTCTTCCTTACTGTGTATTAAATTCCAAAAGGACAGTGCTCATTTCCTTTAGATTATTATCTCTAGCTTGAAAGGTTCTCTGTGGCACGCAGATGGGAAGAATAGCATGGACTCGAATGCTTGCTATTCTTCTGTTATAAGGCCTGCCGATAATAAGGCCTGCTGTACTTTCTCCATGAAAATTATACCAGAACAAAGAAATAAAATCAAAAACAATTAAAAAAGACCTGCTTTAGAACAACGTCTTGTGTAAAGACTGAAATGTTATACACAACTTTCCTCAAACATCAAGGTTCAAATAAAAGAAAGAGGAAACAAAGTAAACAAAAAGAGGAAACGAGGGGAGGAAGATTTCCCACAAGACCACCACCATTTACACTAAGCAAAGCTAGTTTCACCAGTCCAAAATCGGAACAGAAACATGAATAAATACAACTATTCTAGAGCTCAAACATTCTCCCCCTGTAAAGATGTGAACAATGTGTACATTTGATGTCCTAATATGTCTGACTGAACTGACAGCGATGTCTAAAGTTGTACGACAGCAAACGTTAAGGTGCTGAGTGCATTCTCTCCCCATCTTGGTTTTACACCAAGACATGATTCTCTCTTAAAGCCATCCTAGGGAGCAACATACAGTACAGTACTGGCCTAATGCTATGCTTGAGATCTCCAGTGCACAGGGGTGCTGTCAGTCCACACAGTCGGGAATATATAGAGTTTATAACACATCTCTTAGTGGTGTAACATGAACACCCTTTGTGGATTTGTGGATTGCGGAGAATGTCAGAGAGAGAAGTCAGTTCTTTGTTAACTCCACTGAATGTTGAGAAATATGGAGTCTGGATTTTGTTAGTTCACTAAAGACGCGCAACTGTAACGCAGCAAAGTCGTAGGCCTAATATTATTGCCAAAGGTAATCAGCATTTGCCATGATAGTAATAAAATATATTTTAAAATAAAAAAAGATGCACTGAGGTTTCCAGCTAAACTCTTCACTCTTGGATTGGGTAGTGTTTGCAACATACAAAAATGGCGAAGGGAAAGTTCTTAAAGATATGATTTAGCTGCAGCAAACTCTATAAGGGTGACACTAACCGTTATCTAACCGTTTAACTGAACATAATGGAGGTCCCTTCCCCGGTCTGTGTGAGGGGAGTGGAGAATGGATAGAAAAATAGGTATTATTTGCAGGGTCTCTGACGTAGGAGCCTCCAAGCCTATTGCCCATCATATCTAGCACCATGGTTCTCTGAACAGTCAACGGAAAGCAAATATGTACAACCTGACGCATGATGAGCACTGTGAAATATGATTTCAAATAAATAAAACTATGATTACAGGATCAAGTAAAGATGGAGATATGGCTAAGGGATCAACTAGATAGCATGGAGCCAACATGATTATGAGTGTCAAAATTAAAAATCTACCCCCGCCACCCGACAACAAAAGAAAGAATATCTCCAAAGTCTAGCTTTTCTGGTCCACCCTTATTTCAACAGAAAGGACTTGACGTTATGGCGTCAAGGAAAATACCTTCATGCAACATAGAACCAGCATAACCACAACAGATGTCTGCAGGGTTCCTGTTCTCAAGAAAAAACCCACACTATAACGGTAGCTACTTCCACCCTCTCCTGTGGTGAACTTGTCCAACCTCTGGCAAGTGCATATTAGTTAGAAGTCAATGTGAGCTTATGGATGCATGTCTCTGTGTGGCGCTCCTCTTCCCTCTTGCTACCCATCTCATGGCCCTGGTTCCTCTCCCAGTCTCTCCGTAGTGGCTCATCCTTTCCTGTATTTTCTCTTCACCCACCTCCCAACCCAGAAAAACCTTAATTTAAGGATTTTAACCTCTGTCTTCCCCTGTTGCCTCTGCTCGCACCCCCTTCCCTTGTGCCTTGTTCCCCCTGCAGAGACTGTGGCAGTACCACGTCCTCCCCCTGCCCCTAGTTGAGGAAGCGTCTGCATTTCCGGGCCCCGCAGTTGCAGTTGAGCTTGCTTGCTGGGTCTTCGATGGGGAACTTGTAGTCATAGGTGAGCTCCTCGCCCCGGTAGATCTTGCGCAGGGCGAAGATGACGATGTGCTTCTGGCCCTCCACGTTGATGACGCGCGAGTAGCAGTTGGGCTCGCACGAGTGGTTGATGAAGCGCGCCGCATTGCCGTGCATGGTGGCGTCCACCACGTCAAAGTCATCGATACGGAACATGTAGCAGCCAATACCCTGTGAAGGAAGGAGGGAAAAGAGACAGGGGACTTAGTTTTAGTTTAACATGTATTATGTTGGTATCAATAACATTTATTCATTCAAGCCCACAATTAGTGGATTTTTAAAAAGTCCACCAACTAAGGTCTCGTTGGGACAAACCATAGTTATGTCGTCTCAACCACACTCTGGACTGATTGATCTCACCTTGCCATCGTAGTACTTCTCCCGCTTGTCTGTGAGCACTGAGCGAATGACGATGCCGGCATACTCGATGACCATCTCCTGAGCATCAATGTTCCTCTTGCAGAACAGACCTCGGCCGTGGATAGCAGACCTACACCAGAGAGAGATGTCAAAAGAGGCCCAAGTATGAACAACAGTTTCCATAGCTAATCTCCTTGGCAATTAAAAGGATGCGATGATCACATTATTTATTTATTTATTATCTGATCCTGAGTCAATGGGAATTCATGCTATTCATTTTGTAGCAGAATAACATAATAGCAGAAAAGGGAGAGGCAGGAAATATAAACCATGCCTCAGTTTCTAGTTTGCTGTGATAGCTGTAGAGAACCGCAGTGACTGCTTCCTGTCCAGACAGACTGCAAATGATCTATTGTGGGGTCAGCTGGCACTCCACTGAGAAACACATGAGCTCTTCAGCCCAGAATCATGATCATAGTCACAGGCTCTGTCCATAGTATTGGCTTTGACCTCAGTGCCTCAGGGGGGGATGAGGACTAGTTGTGTGCTGACCTGTACACGCCTACAGCCTCCTTAGATGTCCTCTCCAGATGTCTGAAGCGCATGGCCATGGGGAGCTCCAAGCTAGTGGCACGTCTAGGAGAAAAGGGATAAGCAAAGAAGATGACGATGTGCTTCTGACCTTTCACATTGAACTCTGAGAAAAGAGTCACTAGAGACTCAGACACAAGAGGGTAGAACATATTTTTAACATGGCTTGTTAGGAGGAGGTAGTTGCAGAAATGACGGAATGGTTTAGTCCAACCACAAAGATCACTTTAGGGGAGTTACAAATACAGGAATGGACAACATTTCATTAGTGAATTAGTTCCAGCTATAAAAACGTTTATGTAAACCTGTAGCTGTACAGCTCCTTTGTTACTCATAAGTCTGAATGAGAACATTGATATGTTATGTATACAAACTTATACATGGATCATTTGTTGATGTGAAAGTTGTTTTTTAAAGGAACAACACTTGCGGCCATGTACAACAAGTTCTAAGAATGTTCCGCGAGACAAGATCTTTCATGGACTAGCTCCTGCAGTATTTAAGCCAAAGCATCCTTTTTTAAGATGTTAGCATTTAGCTAGCTTCCTTTGCAATGGCCAGCATACAATAACTCTAATCTGACCTTGTGGATTTGAGTGGGACTTCATCTTCTTCCTCATCGTAGGGGTTGATGTCAGGCAGCTGGCGGTGCTGGGAAGCCAGGAAGTTGAACATGTCGAAGGTAGTCTTCCTGTAAGAGAAGACAGGAACAAGGTGTCACGTTACATTTTACAGTATGCAGGCTTGACTTTCTTTATCATTGTTTCCCCCCCCAGCATTGGTGTAGAACTTGGGATGTGGACGTCACCAACACTCTTCATAAGTTAATGAACGGAGCAGCATAGATGTCATACAGGTCTTATTTCTAGCTTACGCAGAATGTGGCGGTGGAGATGACACACATAGAAACACAACAGCCACAGCCCTTGTTCCTCTAAACCTGACAGATGTCTACATTCAAAACATACATTCCACCAATACTCTACACAGAGAGACTAGCTTCCACTTTGAAGTTGAAAACCACCCACAGAGGGGAAAACCCAGATTCTCCAGACATTTGCTAGACAGTGGTATGGGTTGACCAACTGCAAGGTAAGGACAAAGTAATACCGGTTCCCACCATTACACTTGTGGCGATGTACCAATTCTCTGAAACTTCCAAATTAACATATTTTTATTTATTAAAACATCCTCCAATCAATAACGCATGGTTAGAGTTGCACATTTTGGAGAAAATTCAGAGGTGGAAACTTCCCGTGGAAATTAACGGGAATATACGGGAAGATATGTAAATTAATATTAACATAATTTAAAAGTAGATGTTTTTTGCATTAGATATATTTACCATATCATATGGAGACAGAAACAAACATTTTACCTTATCATAAGTAGACATAATTGCAAATGATTACCGGTAAAACCTTCCAATAGAAAAAAACAAAAACTTGGTTACAAATTTTACTTTAATTAAATGAGTTGACTCTTCACATGGCATGATTTCACTGAACAAAATGAAAGGGAATATTGAATGATCCCCAATGATCCATCGCATCTCCCAAAAACATTTTCAACATACATCTGTAAAATGATAGTCTAGAAACTAAAGCTTTAGTTGTCTTCCTCTCAGGCGTCCATGTCTTCTCCCTAGACCTCCTCAATGTCCACCTCTTGAACATCCGACTCTGAGGCCTCATCTACACTGTCACTTTCCAACCTTGTTAAGGATTGTTCATTGTCAGGCTCAAAAAGCCTCAAATTTGCCAGGCTGGCCACCAATTTTTCAACCCTTGTATTGGTCAGCCTGTTGCCTGCTTTGGTGTGTGTGCTCCCAAACAAGGACCAGTTGCGCTTTGAGGCAGCTGATGTTGGTGGGATTTGGAGGATTGATGGAGGCAACAGGGGAAAGAGCCTCAGATCCACAAAGCCCCTTCCACCAGGTGGCTCATGAGATATGCTGGCACGACTGCCATATTGCATCTCCATCCCAAAGCCCTTGCTTGGAAGTGTACTTCGCCAGACTGCCAAGAACCTTGCCCTCATCCAGGCCAAGGTGGCGAGGACACGGTAGTGATGACACCATAGGCCTTGTTGATATCTGCACC
This sequence comes from Oncorhynchus mykiss, assembly GCF_057628025.1. Taxonomy (NCBI): domain Eukaryota; kingdom Metazoa; phylum Chordata; class Actinopteri; order Salmoniformes; family Salmonidae; genus Oncorhynchus; species Oncorhynchus mykiss. Next base: position 22,453,949 of record NC_143023.1, on the reverse strand, counting down.
AGACAGGATGCTCTTGCCAGCATACTTGGGGTCCAACATGTACGCTGTGGCGTGTATGGGCTTCAGGATTTCAGAACTGCAGTTTCCTATGCTCGGAGCAACAGTGAAGTGGGCAGGGCAGTACGGATTTCTTCTCTTTCATCTGCAAGCAGAGTCTGAACATCAGACAGGATGGCATTGTCTCCCTCAATCCGTGCAAAGGCTACTGCTATAGGTTTCAGGAGTTTCAGGCTGCTTCCCACTCTCCCAAAATACATCCTACAGGAGGATCCTCTTGATGGGGATGTCCATATCGGCAGACTGTGATATGGCCATTTCTAGGAGAGACTCCTTCCCCTCCAGGAGACTGTCAAACATGATGACAACACCACCCCAACAGGTGTTGATGGGCAGCTTCAATGTGGTGCTCTTATTCTTCTCACTTTTCTTGGTGACGTAGATTGCTGCTATAACTTGATGACCGTTCAACGACCTAGCCATTTCCTTGGCTCTCTTGTAGAGTGTATCCATTGTTTTCAGTGCCACGATGTCCTTGAGGAGCAGATTCAAAGCATGAGCAGCACAGCCAATAGGTGTAATGTGAGGGTAGGACTCCTCCACTTTAGACCAAGCAGCCTTCAAGTTCGCAGCATTGTCAGTCACCAGTGCAAATACCTTCTGTGGTCCAAGGTCATTGATGACTGCCTTCAGCTCATCTGTCCCTTGTGTCTGTGCTCTTATAGAATACTGGTTGAGGGGTGGAGATGATGTAGTTAATTATTCCTTGCCCACGAACATTCAACCACCCATCAGAGATGATGACCTTCAGATGACCTTCACTTGAAGTCTGCATCCAGCAAATGAGTAGATAAAGCATGTCTGGTTGGAGGGGTGAATGCTAGGCGAAGAACATTCAGAAATCTCTTCCAATACACATTGCCTGTGGGCATCCGAGGTGAACCAATTTACATGACAAAATAATGACTTCCCTTATATTTTCTATATTTAACTTCCAGGGCCCCTGTAGTGAACAGACACCGGGACACTGACCTGAGGTAGACCTCAGAGCGGGCGCATCCAGAGGGGTTGACAGGCAGGTCCTCCTCTTGGCTGATCTGTTTAAAGAAGCGGAAGGCGTGGCTATGGCAGCGGCGGGCCCCCTGGAGCTGCTCCACCAGGAAGACCACTGTGTCGTGGAGCAGGCCCAGCATACGGGCACCTGTCATCCCAGAGAAGGACAGCTGCCGAAGCCTGGCCCCCGCCCGCGCCTCCTGGACACAGTCTATCACTGCCCTCCAGGCCTCTGAGGAGGGAAAAGAGGGGGAAGAGGAAGAGAAGAGTAAAACGTGAGTAACACACAATAACACACAAATGTAAAACATATGGAAAACAGCCAACATTTTGTGCTAGCTGATTACGAGAAAGAATGTGTCATAATCGTATGTTAAATCATACAGTCGAAGTCAGAAGTTTCCATACACCTTAGCCAAATACATTTCAACTCAGTTTTTCACAATTCTTGACATTTAATCCTAGTATCCTGTCCCTGTCAGTTAGGATCACCACTTTATTTTAAGAATGTGAAATGTCAGAATAATAGTAACGATTTATTTCATATTTTATTTATTTCATCACATTCCCAGTGGGTCAGAAGCTTACATACATTCAATTAGTATTTGGTAGCATTGCCTATCTTGGGTCAAACGTTTTGGGTAGCCTTCCACAAGCTTCCAACAATAAGTTGGGTGAATTTTGACCCATTCCTCCTGACAGAGCTGCTGTAACTGAGTCCGGTTTTTAGGCCTCCTTGCTCACAAACACTTTTTCATTTCTGCCCAATTTTTCTATAGGATTGAGGTCAGGGCTTTGTGATGGCCACTCCAATACCTTGACTTTGTTGTCCTTAAGCCATTTTGCCACAACTTTGGAAGTATGCCTGGGGTCATTGTCCATTTGGAAGACCCATTTGCGACCAAGCTTTAACTTCCTGACTGATGTCTTGAGATGTTGCTTAAATATTACTTAATTTTCTTGCCTCATGATGCTATCTATTTTGTGAAGTGCACCAGTCCCTCCTGCAGCAAAGCACCCCCACAACATGATGCTGCCACCCCGTGCTTCACGGTTGGGATGGTGTTCTTCGGCTTGCAAGCCTCCCCCCTTTTCCTCTAAACATAACGATGGTCACTATGGCTAGTTCTATTTTTGTTTCATCAGACCAGAGGACATTTTTCCAAAAAGTACAATCTTTGTCCCCATGTGCAGTTGCAAACCGTAGTCTGGCTTTTTTATGGCGGTTTTGGAGCAGTGGCTTCTTCCTTGCTGAGTGGCCTTTCAGGTTATGTCGATATAGGACTCGTTTTTACTGTGGATATAGTTACTTTTGTACCAGTTTCCTCCAGCATCTTCACAAGGTCCTTTGCTGTTGCTCTGGGATTAATTTGCACCAAAGTACGTTCATCTCTAGGAGACAGAACGCGTCTCTTTCCTGAGCGGTATGATGGCTGAGTGGTCCCATGGTGTTTATACTTACATACTATTGTTTGTACAGATGAACGTGGTACCTTCAGGCGTTTGGAAATTGCTCCCAAGGATGAACCAGACTTTTGGAGGTCGACAATGTTTTTTTTAAGGTCTTGGCTGATTGCTTTTGATTTTCCCATGATCTCAAGCAAAGAGGCACTGAGTGTGAAGGTAGGCCCATCCACAGGTACACCTCCAATTGTCAATTAGCCAATTATCAGAAGCTTCTCAGGCCATGACATTTTCTGGAATTTTCCAAGCTGTTTAAAAGGCACAGTCAGCTTAGTGTATGTAAACTTCTGACCCACTGGAATTGTGATACAGTGAATTATAAGTGAAATAATCTGCAGTAAACAATTGTTGTGAAAATTACTTGTGTCATGCACAAAGTAGACGTCCTAACTGACTTGCCAAAACTGTAGTTTGTTAATCTGAGGTTTGTAGGTTTTCAACTCTTTGCTTATCCAAGATACAGTGGAAATGGGGTCATGTTGAACTTCCAAAGGCTTTCACTAGATGTTTAGAACCTTGTTTGATGCTTCTACTGTGAAGTGGGGCCGAATGAGAGGGGAATGAGTCAGAGGTCTGCCAGAGAGCCAAGAGCTGATCACGAGCATTCACATGAGGTAGCTTGCATTCCATTGCTTTTCTACAGACAAAGGAATTCTCCGGTTGAAACATTATTGAAGATTTATGATAAAAACATCCTAAAGATTGATTCTATACATCATTTGACATGTTTCTACGGACTGTAACGGAACTTTTTGGACTTTTTGTCCGTACTGTCCGCTGGACTTGCACGTGAGTTTAGATTGAGTACTGAACGCGCGAAAAACTAGGAGGAATTTGGACAAAAATGATGGAAATTATCAAACAAAAGACACGTGTTGTGGAACTGGGATTCCTGGGAGTGCATTCTGATGAAGATCAAAGGTAAGTTAATATTTATAATGTTGACTCCAACATGGCGGATATGTCTTTGGGTAGATTTGTCGTCTGAGCACCGTACTCAGATTATTGCATGGTTTGATTTTTCCGTAAAGTTTTTTAAAGACCTGACACAGCGGTTGCATTAAGGAGAAATAGATCTAAAATTCCATGTATAACACTTGTATTTTCATCAACATTTATGATGACTATTTCTGTAAATTGATATGGCTCTCTGCAAAATCACCGGATGTTTTGGAACTACTGAACATAACGCGCCAATGTAAACTCAGATTTTTGGATATAAATATGAACTTTACCGAACAAAACATACATGTATTGTGTAACATGAAGTCCTATGAGTGTCATCAAAGGTTAGTGATTAATTTGATCAATATTTCTGTTTTTTGTGACTCCTCTCTTTGGCTGGAAAAATGGCTGTGTTTTTCTGTGACTTGGCTCTGACCTAACAATCGTTTGGTTTGCTTTCGTCGTAAAGCCTTTTTGAAATTGGACACTATGGCTGGATTTACAACAAGTGTATCTTTAAAATGGTGTAAAATAAATGTATGTTTGAGGAATTTAAATTTGGGGATTTCTGTTGTTTTGAATTTGGCGCCATGCAGTTTCACTGGCTGTTGACGAGGTGAGACGCTACCGTCCCACATACCCTAGTGAGGTTAACAAGAAATTTGTGGAGTGATTGAAAAACAAGTTTTAATGACTCCAACCTATGTGTATGTAAACTTCCGACTTCAACTGTATGTAGAAATAGTGGGTATTTGTGCAGAAATCATTGCCTTGAGTACTGGGTAAATGAACACTACAGGTAAGACACATGAAATCTATTCATTTGCCCTTTCCTCCCTGAAACCTCACCCTCTACGCTGTCTGCCTCCACACTGAAGCCGTCATCGCTTTTGATCTCAAAACGGAGGTGGGGCTGATCTCGGCTGGGGGGACACTCATCGTCTGAGGGCAGCAGCTCATCATCTGAGCACGATACAGCACCTGACAGGATGGAAATACCACAGGGTATTTTCAAATCAGGCACACTTGTTTACATTGTACAGGTATAAGAAGTATCATCAGTCATCATACAGACATACTGTTCATACGGCACTATTACACATAAGTACCGGAGTATTTGTTCCAGTCAGTCAGGGCACTGCGGCCCACTGCATCCCAGTTCTGTTGTTTACCTGTGTCCATCCCTAATCGAGGTATCGACAGGCGGTCCCAAAGCCCTGGCCTGTGAGGAATACAACAAGAGAAAACACTGAAATCGACTGGATACAGGCTGTATATCACTCACTGTATAAGATACACACTTCGGTTAGGGCAAAAATGCAGTGATAATAACCGTCACCACTCATTTACCAATCTCAGTTATGACTTCAAAAAGGTTTCTATAGTTACTGACCTCTACAAAGCATATTGACAGTCCTATTTCAGGAGTAAAATGCCCTGTTCCATTTGTCATATCATACTATTAGGTTACTAGTAGGGAGAGGAAGAGTTTAGCATAAGGTTAAAAATAGCCAGACATGATCTTATCGACACTGACGAAAAGAGGCCCACACTGGAAACATGAGTGACGTAGCAATAGTGAAAAAAAATCTATTTCAATATGATTCTGACCTTTAGCATAGTTGCAGATGTAGCAAGTTAACCACTTAATAAAAAAGGAACACTACATGAGACTCACTGGCTATCAAACATAAAGGCATGACTATTCTTGTATTATTAATTGAAAATAATATTTGTACATTTTGTCTCATTACTCATTTCATAAGATCACTGCCCTGATAAGTTCCAAAAGACTAACCTTGTGCATTCAGTGTCACTCAAGTGCTCCTCCTTTAGCTTGTCCAGGTCCAACACACCTTTCACCGTTGGGGTTTTAATGCGAACACCCCCAGCCCTGCTGGAGACAGCAGCAAAGATGTCTTTGGGTGTCGGCAGGTCCTCCTTAGCACTAGGGGGCTCTGGCTCTAGGAAGTCTGTCTTGGACTTCTTTGTGGCACCAATGCGATCAGAAAGGGAGGACACCCTCTTCATACGGACATGGGCGCGAGGAGGGCGGGGTGTTGAAACAGACAGTATGGTGGCTGCGGGCTCGGGTTCGATGAGTAGTCCTGGGGGCAGGACCACAGATTTCAGGGAAGGGTTGTTACGGAATGTGGAGGGACTCAGTATGCGCGGACCGGTCCGGTTGGGGGTGTAGTTACTGGCCATGGCTTGGTTGATGATGGCTTGGGCGCTCTCAGTCTTGGTCATGGAGGAACTCCCGTCCTGACCAGCAAACTCAAACAGGTCTGCAGCTTTGTCAGACTTTTTTCTCCCAGAAGTTGTGGAAGGTTCTTTCTTCTTTCTGGGTTTCTTCATCCCTGGTATAGCTCCATCTGCAGATGTGCTTGCATTCTTCCTGGGTTTCTTGACTGCTGCCACTGTCCCATTGCTGTTGTGAGTGAGCAGTTGAGTGATGGTACCTGGGTTCTGAACCGCAGGCGTGGCCATCCTAGGGACATGGGTTGGCATGGCTGTCCCTGGAGCTGGGGTGGACATTGTACCAGCTGCTGCCAAGGTGGCAGACAGCGCATTGCTCTGAAGGAGGCTGGCTATCTGAGTGACACAATTATAGGAGGGAGAACTCTGACTGGGCAGCTGGAAGGTGTTGCTCTCTGGGTTCTTCACAAAGATCTGGCCCAGGCGGTTGACCAGCAGAACGTGAGGTGTAGGGTCCACGTTGGGACCACCCACTTCCTTCACAGTAAGGATAGCGTGGCCAGGTAGTCCCTGAGGTAACAGCGGCTGTTGGGGCTCCAGTGGCGGCCTGGGGGTGGAGAAGTTGATGGAGATGGTGTGTCCCATGGCAGCTTCCTTCTGCAGAGACGTGGAGCTGTATCCGTTAATCATCACAGGGGCAGAGGAGGGCTGAAGTGAAGAGAGCATGGGGTGACACTGGGTGGATAGAGCATTGGAGAGAGAACATACAGAAGGAGAGGAGGATACAATGGTAATTGCTGTGGAGACCATGGCCTGGGATTGTGTGGAGAATATAGGCAGAGAGACTGATCCATAAGTTGGGAGACTGACACTTGATGTTGCAGACAAAATGGGATCAATTTGAGATGACAAATGTGGAAGGGCACTGCCTGGAATAGGTGCTGATAATTTGGTACAAAAGGTCTCCATGGGTGGCAAGACTGTTGACCCTTGGGAGGATGTCAGGGGTTGTAGTGAGATGCTAGTGAGAGGTGGCCTTGAAGGGTTAAAGCAAGGCAAAGAGGACTGCACAGAGGGACTCATTTGTAAAGGGTTCATCTGTGCTATGCTGGGGTTAGGGAAGTCCGAGGAGATAAGAGAAGAGGGTTGAAGAAGCTCCAACAGGGTGCCCTGACTACTGCTCAACGAGAGATCTCCAGAACTCTCGGTCAAGTGATTCATGTAAATGGCAGATCCATCTGTGGGCAATACAAAGTGGCCGCTGTTAGAATCCAAGAAGAGGTCTTTTGGAGCTTGAGGCTGATGGGTTTCCATGGGAGCATCAACCTGGACAGGGACCAGTTCAGTGAAACAGGTGCTGGGGGAGGGAGGATCACACCTTTCAAGAACAAGTGGAGCCTCAGGGGCGAAGTCTAGACCGGAATCTTGGAATAAATCCTCTGGGTAGACCGTATCAGGCACCTTAGTATGGACAAAGTCCGGCAGAGTTCCTAGAAGGGGTGCAAGCGGCACTGGTTCCTGGGCTTCTAAGGTGGGGATTGAGTTTTGTTGTTCAAGAGGAGTTGGGAAGGTGTATAACTGCAGGGGAGTAGTATTCACATCAGCAGGGCTGTTTGTTGTGGATGGGTCCACTGCAGCTGGTCTTGGAGCTTCTGGTGAGATCTCAATTGGCGCAAGGGTCACACTGTCCAAGTCAGTCCCAGCCAGTTGTGCGGCATTAAAGGCTTTGGATGGATCCTGGGGTATATACGCTGGGGGAGGTTTTGTAGAGGGGAGGACAACTCTGGTTGAAGATTTGAGAGGGTTGCTAAGGGGCGACTGATCTGAGACAGGGCTTCCAGAGTCTGCACTTAGACCATTTGTCGTCATTTCTACTTCAGGCGGAACATGCATTTGAGCTGGGTTCTGAACTTGACTGGCGCTCTTCAGTTTCTGAGCCCCGTCCGTGGTTGTCACGCTGGCATCACTCTCCGTCCCATCGTCCACGCCATCCAGTTGAGGGATAGATCTTGAAGAGGGAGAGGCAGGAGCCTGGGTTGGGTCCCTGGAGCCTGTGCGACTGACCACAGTCCGCGAGAAGTCAAAATAGTGCTCCATGTCCTCATCGGAGGAAGTGTTCCCCCAGTCTTGCCTGGCAGACGCAGCTGAGCGGGTTAGGGCTGGACGTGTCTTCCTCTTGCGAACCTCTGGCTCCCAGAACTCCTCTTGGTTGTCGTCACCCTCCACGTCTATCTGGGCACCACAGTTCATGGCCACTCCCTCATTCACTAGCATCTCCTCAATCTCAAGCTCAGTCTTCAACTCGGAGCCCATGGCCACGTCAGAGTCCTCGCGGAATTGTGTGAAAGAGCCCCTAAGTGGTGAGATGCTGTTAGGTGCAGGGTTATCCTCCGGTTCTGGGGAGGCCAGGAAGTTGTGTGGTACCTCCACTGAGTCTGACTGGTTCAGGTCGAAAGACAGCCTGGGTCTAGGAGAGTGCTGGATGGTGGGGGAGAGGGACAGGCCAGGGGAAGGGAAGCTGCCCACACTGTCTTCCCATGGTGGCTGGGGAAAGAGTCCTGAGGTAGAGTGAGTCATGTTCCCGGGGCATCGGGCAGAGGAAGCACTTCGACCTCTGACAGGGCGGGTAGAGGGAGAGGTCAGCAGGATATCAGTAGCCCCTAGGGGAAACAGCGGAGAGGTGGGCACGGAGGCCTTGGGATGCATGGAGCCCCCAGTGCGGAGAGTGATTAGTCCAGAACCAGTTGGAGAGCCTAGGGGTGGGGAGGACATGTCCCTGCGGGTTTGGGAGTGGGGGCTGTGGCGACGGGGCCTGCGTGTCTCCTCCAGGTCACTGATGGTCAGGATGTGGTGGGGTTTGGACTTTGTAGCTCCTGCAGAGGAAAAACAGATAGAAGTAAGACAACTGAACGGACACACAATCAATCAATGCTTTCTGGGTAATATCTATAAATCAATCCAAACCTGGCAATTGTTTTGTTTTTTTACCCAGAGGTGTTCTACAAAACAATATCAGCCAACTACGGAACAGTTACCTGGGGAGGGCAGAGGCCGGAACAGTCCTCCAGCTGGTCTCCTGATTTTGGGCCTTGCCCCTTGGTCAGGTTTAGGGAGTGGAGCTGAGAAGCTGGGAGTAGTGGGTCGGGAATGTACCACGTCAACCTCTTGGGCATCAGATTCTAGAGGTGACAACAACAACTGTGTTTACTATGCCACGGTTAAGTCTTTGCCATTATCCACTTTGCAGTGTAAGAAAGCCAACAGTTACACATTCACACTACTATTTTATAAGGAACAAAAATAGAAACTCAACATTCAACAATTTCAAAGATTTCAATGAGAGACAGTTCATAAGGAAATCAGGCAATTTAAATAAATCCATTAGGCCCTAAATCTATGGATTTCACATGACTGGGAATACAGATATGCATATTCTGGTCAGATACCTTAACAAAAAAAAAGGTGGGGGCGTGGATCAGAAAACCAGTCCGTATCGTGTAGGACCACTATTTTAGCCTCATGAAGCGCAACATCTCCTTTCGTATAGAGTTGATGAAGCTGTTGATTGTGGCTAAAATAGATTGCGGCTGCGCGAAGTTGCTGGATGGTGGCGGGAACTGGAACACACTGTTGTACGTCAATCCAGAGCATCACAAACATGCTCAAAGAGTGACATGTCTGGAGAGTATGCAGGCCATGGAAGAAATGGGACATTTTCAGCTTCCAGGAATTGTGTACAGATCCTTGCGACATGGGGTCGTGCATTATCATGCCGAAACATGAGGTGATGGCGGCGGATGAATGGCATGACAATGGGCCTCAGGATCGCGTCACGGTATCTGTGCATTCAAATTGCCATCAATCAAATGCAATTGTGTTCTATGTCCGTAGTTTATGCCTGCCCATACCCTCACGACACGATGGGGCACTCGGTTCACAACGTTGACATCAGCAAACCGCTCACCCACACGACGCCATAGACGTGATCTGCAGTTGTGAGGTTGGTTGGACGTACTGCCAAATTCTCTAAAACGACTTTGGAGGCAGCTTATGGTAGAGAACTGAACATTCAATTCACTGTCAACACGTCTGGTGGACATTCCTGCAGTCAGCATGCCAATTGCACGCTCCCTCAAAACTTGAGACATCTGTGGTAGTGTTGTGTAATAAAACTGCACATTTTAGAGTAGCCTTTTATTGTCCCCAGCACAAGGTGCACCTGTGCAATGATCATGCTGTTTAATCAGCTTCTTGATATGCCACACCTGTCAGGTGAATTGATTATCTTGGCAGAGGAGAAATGCTCACTAATAGGGATGTAAACAAATTTGTACACTAAATTTGAGCGAAATTGGCTTTTGAACATACAGAAATTGCTATGATATTTTATTTAATCTCATGAAACATGGGACCAACACTTTACACATTGCACTTATATTTTTGTTCAGCATAGCAGTGAGGGTTTGATGCAGTGTTGCATTACCAGGACTCTCACCTGACTGGGCGCAGGGGCTGTGTGCTATAGTGCTATTCTCTCCTTTGTCAGGCATCTCTTCAGCAGGTTTCTCAGGGACCGGAGGGCGGACCTCACGGATCGTACACGTGTATTTGCATCGCCGCAGTGGGTTCACCGTGCTCCAGTACCAGCGAGAACACCTGCAGAGAGGAGTTGAAAGGAAGGAAGTCATAAAAAAACACATCTAAACATGACAATTTCTGATTCATTATTAACTATGAATTGCTGCTACTTACCGGTAACCCACTGGGAAAAGTTTTCCTTGCTTTGCAGACAGCTCAGTCAGCATACCTAGCTTTTCAATCTGCAAAGAGCCTGAATTCAGAAAACAACAATGATTAGATGAGCAAAACCCATGACCCGTCCTGTGTCCACTGTACTGTGATACCTGTACTCAAGGGAGCTAAAAAATAACAATGTAATGTGTCGAGACAACATACCAATCATCAAATTGATGTTTTCTGGCTCCAGTCCGGTCAAGAACTTCCTGCGAAGACTGACCCCATCAAAGTCCACGTACATCCTCCGATTCACCTCAAACCCTTGGCCGGTGATGATCTGCAATGGAACAAGAACAATGTACAAATGCGTGAGGAAACTCATGAAAAAAACATAGTCCCACTACTGAGTAGTCCCAGGACTTTACCTTGCCACTGATGAGGTCTCTGTGTTTGTAGCAGTAGACCTTCTTGTCGTCCTGGAATACACAGTTGCGGGAGCGGGCACACATGAAGTGGTAGTTGCTCTGGCAGGAGGTCAGACAGCAGCCCACTGTGGCACCTGTATGGTTACAGCGCTCACAGCGCTGAGAGAACAAGATACACAGACAGGTTAGATCAGTCCAGGAGGAGAGAATAGCGTTTGAGAGAGACGGACGTTGGACAAAGATACACAAACTACAGCTGCTGGAAAAACAAGAACGTCACTGCCCAAATAAAGTGAAGCCTCACCATGAAGCGCCCCCTAGCAACAGCACTGTGCACGTGCATCAGAGAACCATTGTCCTCCTCGAACACCTCGGCAGACCACATGGAGCAGTTGATGTGAGCCCATTCGTTCTGGCCCAGGTACAGCAGCCTGCCCGCCTCCTGAGGAACACGCGGATGAGGTTAGAAATACAGAACTGGTGGGTTACCTACTGTGTGGATTTGGTTTACTTCATTTCCTGATAGTCAAGGGCTGTTAACCTCTTAGAGCTCTAGGGGCGCTATTTCATTTTTGGATAAAAAACGTTCCCGTTTTAAGCGCGATATTTTGTCACGAAAAGATGCTCGACTATGCATATTCTTGACAGTTTTGGAAAGAAAACACTCTGAAGTTTCAGAATCTGCAAAGCTTTTGTCTGTAAGTGCCCCAGAACTCATTCTACAGGCGAAACCAAGATGATGCATCACCCAGGAATTAGCAGAATTTCTGAAGCTCTGTTTTCCATTCTCTCCTTATATGGCTGTGATTGCGCAACGAATGAGCCTACACTTTCTGTCGTTCGCCCAAGGTCTTAGCAGCATTGTGACGTATTTGTAGGCATATCATTGGAAGATTGACCATAAGAGACTACATTTTCCAAGTGTCCGCCTGGTGTCCTGCGTCGAATTCGGTGCGCAATTGCCAGCTGCTTCCACTTTACCATTTGATTCAGGGGAGAAAGCATGTGTCCAAGAACGATGTATCAATGAAGAGATATGTGAAAAACACCTTGATGATTGATTCTAAACAACGTTTGCCATGTTTTCAGTCGATATTATGGAGTTCATTTGGAAAAAAGTTTGCGTTTTGAGGACTGAATTTATGGATTTTTTTTGGTAGCCAAATGTGATGTATAAAACGGAGCTATTTCTAATACACAAGGAATCTTTTTGGAAAAACTGAGCATCTGCTATCTAACTGAGAGTATCCTCATTGAAAACATCAGAAGTTCTTCAAAGGTAAATGATTTTATTTGAAGGCTTTTATGTTTTTGTTAATGTTGCGTGCTGGATGCTAACGCTAATGCTAACGCTAAATGCTAACGCGAAATGCTAACTCTAGCTAGCTACTTTTACACAAATTATTGTTTTCCTATGGTTGAGAAGCATATTTTGAAAATCTGAGATGACAGTGTTGTTTACAAAAGGCTAAGCTTGAGAGATGGCATATTTATTTCATTTCATTTGCGATTTTCATAAATAGTTAACGTTGTGTTATGCTAATGAGCTTGCTGATAGATTTACACAATCCTGGATACAGGGGTTTTTTCATAGCTAAACGTGACGCAGAAAACGGAGCGATTTGTCCTAAACAAATAATCTTTCAGGAAAAACTGAACATTTGCTATCTGAGAGTCTCCTCATTGAAAACATCTGAAGTTCTTCAAAGGTAAATGATTTTTTTGAATGCTTTTCTGTTTTTTTGTGTAAATGTTGCCAGCTGAATGCTAATGCTAAATGCTACGTTAGCCATCAATACTGTTACACAAATGCTTGTTTTGCAATGGTTGAGAAGCATATTTTGAAAATCTGAGATGACAGTGTTGTTAACAAAAGGCTAAGCTTGAGAGCTAGCATATTTATTTCATTTCATTTGCGATTTTCATGAATAGTTAACGTTGCGTTATGGTAATGAGCTTGAGTCTGTATTCACGAACCCGGATCCGGGATGGGGAGATCAGAAAGGTTAAGTTGAACAACGGTATGAAGGCTTAGTGCTCTGAAGTCAGTGTGGTTTGTGTTTCTTCCCACCATGCTGTGATTCCTTACCTCTTGGTGTTAGGGGGCAGTATTTTCATTTTTGGAAAAAAAACATTCCCGTTTTAAACAGGATATTTTGTCAGGAAAAGATGCTAGAATATGCATATAATTAACAGCTTTGGATAGAAAACACTCTAACGTTTCCAAAACTGTAAATATATTGTCTGTGAGTATAACAGAACTGATGTTGCAGGCGAAAGCCTGAGAAAAATCCAATCCGGAAGTGCCCCAGGTTTTGAAAGCGCTGCGTTCCAATGACTCCCTATTCAGCTGTGAATGTACCATCAACGAGCTTACGCTTTCTACGTATTCCCCAAGGTGTCTACAGCATTGTGACGTAGTTTTACACATTTCTGTTGAAGAATAGCCGTAGGCGGCCACATTGCGTAAGTGGTCACATGGTGGCCCAGAGAGAGATTCTCGCGTAAAATACAGAGGTAGCCATTATTCCAATCGGTCCTAGTGAAAAACAAATTGTCCCGACGGATATATTATCGAATAGATATTAGAAAAACACCTTGAGGATGGATTCTAAAGAACGTTTGCCATGTTTCTGTCGATATTACGGAGCTAATTTGGAATATTTTTCGGCGTTGTGGTGACCGCAATTTCTGGGCGATTTCTCAGCCAAACATGAAGAACAAACGAGGCTATTGCGCCTACAAAAATAATATTTTGGGAAAAAAATGAACTTTGGCTGTCTACCTGGGAGTCTCGTGAGTGAAAACATCCGAAGTTCATCAAAGGTAAACGATTTAATTTGATTGCTTTTCTGATTTCCGTGACCAAGCTGCCTGCTGCTAGCAAGGCATAATGCTATGCTAGGCTATGATAAACTTACACAAATGCTTGTCTAGCGTTGGCTGTAAAGCATATTTTGAAAATCTGAGATGACAGGGTGATTAACAAAAGGCTAAGCTGTGTTCCAATATATTTCACTTGCGATTTTCATGAATAGGAAGATTTTCTAGGAAGATTTATGTCCGTTGCGCTATGCTAATTAGTGTCAGATGATGACAACGGTCCCGTTCACGGGATGGGGTGTCACTACAGCTTAAGTCACTTTTGACAAGGGCTTCTCAGAAGTGTTCTGAAACCTAGTTTCATTCAGTCTTACTCACATTGGACTTGGCATCTCCATACTTTTGGCACAGTGAGCATTGCCTCCCGTCGTCCTTGGACCACCCTGTGTCTAGGTCAGCGTTGGACAACCGTCCCTCAGACTTGGATGGCCATCCCTCAGACATGGATTGCCGTCCGGCTCTTCCCCTTTTCCCTGAGGGACAAAGGACAGACATCATACCAAAACCACAACAATCCCCTTAGGAAATTGGTCTATGCAATATTTGCTTTCTCATTGTTTTTCCTCCCCTCAGTTGTGTAAATTACCTTTAAGTTTATTAAGTCTGAAAGCCCTGTTTTTCCTGAAGTGGAGGCCCCTGGTTGGCTCTGTGGTCAGTGGGGTTGTGGGGTGAGGCACCTCTTCTTGTTTCACCTCCAGGCGTAGTACGTTCTCTGTCTGCAGGGTCCCCAGAGGGGTCCTGGACCTTAACTCCTCCCTCTCACGCCACTGAGCGTACACATGCTCAGTGGTGGGGGGCTGAACCGCATGGGACAGCATCCCACTAGAAAGGTAATGGATGGAGAAATGGAGGGGTGAGGAGATGAAAAAAAGAGTTAGTCAAGTTGTGTTAGAGTCATGCTGTGCCAGATTCCAACTTGAGTTACCAGCACGTAACTCAAATTTGGATGGTTTGGGCAAACATCTGAGTTACATGCACACAGTTACACTCAAGTTAGAATTTGACTTGAAGAGTATACAACTGAGACAGTGGCTCACATCTAGCTGATTATGATTACACTCATTTACATTAACAAATAATTCATGTTTATTAATAAATCTTACCCCCCAGAAGATAAGGTGACAGGCAGGTCAGGACCTGAGCGTACCACTCTACCTTTACCACTCTGTGAATCACCCTACAATGAGCTAAATGAAGTCACTACTCTGTGTCCTCAGTCGCAGGGAAGGAAAGATGTGAACTGGGAATGTGTGAGAGAAGGGGCCAGTCCTGGTTTTAACATCCAGAAGAAGAAAATAATTGCAAGACTAACTTCTGTAACTTCCTGTCACATTGGATTTGAATGTCTGTCCCCCCACTTTAAGGTTGTTGTTGACAGTATAGTACAATTCAATCAACTCATCATTTCCTATCAGGATGTGAACAACAGGGGTGTCATACAAATGTGTGGCAAACCAGAAAACATAAATCAGTTGCTCCACTGAATGTAGGCTTATGCTGCTTCATGGGAAAATACATAAATTCCCGCAGGGCAGTAGTGAAGCAATATGTTCAAACCCAAAGTTAAACTGGAATTTCATAGAAATGTTCACGAGTCAATATCTGATGACTTAAAACATGGCAACTTCTTCAACCTATGTGGTAAATCCCCAAATCCCAATGTCTGAGAAATAACTCCCAGACAGATAACCTTCTAAGAGCCTTGGTTAATCGTACGCCGAGTTCACAAGCATAACAAAAACCAGGTTTAACAGTCAAGGACAGGGATCATCAACTAGATTCAGCAGCGGGTCGATTTTCTCTTGAGAAGATGGTCAGGGGGCCGGAACACAATTACACATCATTTGTAGGACTGCAAAATGATCGCAAGATCCCCAAACAGATAATAATTTGACTAAAACAGCCATTTCAAAACTTACATTTGTATAAAACCACTTATTTCTCTTTTATGCACGGGAAATTAAATCACTGTGGGCCACCAGTTGATATACCCTGAACTAGGAGATACGAGGAGCAGATTGCTACTCACATAGGCAGGTCTTTGGATCGGGGGTCCCACACTTTGGGGTCCTGGCTGTTGAACCAGTTGAATACCTCCTCCAGAAGCTACAGAGAAAACAGTGAGGAGAGGGTGAATCTATACTCCTCTGTTGGCCATTTTAAAACATGTACCGCTTTTTTCTTTCCAATAAACATTACAAATGGTCTTGGATTCAACCATCTTCTATGACTTTAGTTTGAACCAAGTGAACCTATGACCACCAGGGGAGTCATGGCCACCAGAATCATAGCGCCCCATAACTCATTTCCAATTACATACCGTTCTGCTGACTAGACAGCCATATGGAACAACTTAAGACACCACAAGACATTTTCTGAGGACTGATGTCACTGACTGAGTACAGACCATGCATTGTGTTAGGATGAGGGTATTCAAGGGTCTGTGTTGTCTAACTTTATGAAACATTTGTTTATCCGTTTATTATCACGTGTGTGTGCCTTTTAACAAAAAAGCTGTGTAGCTAAAGTACAGGACAAACGCGATAACATTGCAGAAGACATCGTTCAACCAACTGTTTTTCTGTCATACTGAAAGTACTGTGCTTGCAGCAACACGATCAAGTAAATACTTCAGATTAGTTTCCTCCCAGAGTGTTGCTGTCTGAGTACTCAGCATTACCTTCAAGTAGTAGGAGCGGGCCACGGCTGTGGGCCTTTCATCCTCCGGGAGAGACTCCTCCTGGTCCAGACGCCTCCGCACCACTTGCACCACATCTTCATGGAATGATTTCTACAACATAAATAGACATGGAAATATACAAACATAGTTATTTAGCTGACACTACTCACTCATCTTCCTTTGAAATCTTTGAGATCCTGTCCTGCCAATTCAGATGCTATATAGACAGACGCTGACCAGGGTGGTGTAGAGGCCTTTGTCAAACTTCTTGCCCACAGCACGGAGGTCACAGGCTGGCAGGCCCTCCACTCCACTGTCAGAGACAACCTGGGTCACACACTACATGAGGGGAATAAGGACACATTTAGTACGCTACAGAGAAAAAACACTGAACATATAGCCACACAAGCACTTATGTGCAACAGTTCAAGAGGAACAGGCAAATATTCCTAGCAGATCTGTCTGCAAATGTACATCTGATATCAGCTAATAAACTTATTTTTTTAAAGTGGAGAGTCGTTGCACTTGTTCTTTGGAATTATTTCTTCAGAAAAGCCACATCAAAACATGACTACAAGTCATGATAGGTGTTAAAAAGCGTGTTGCTATTTTCAGCCTGCGCATCCTGACTCATTTAGCATCCTGTGGTAAGAAAGATTGTACGGCCTGGTACCTCTCACCTGTGAGCAGGCAATGAGGTGCTGGGTGAGAGTGGAGGTGAGCAGGCAGGCCAGCACCTTCTCTACCCCGGCCCTCAGCTCCATGTGGAGCAGCTCTCTCCAGGGGCTGGGCTGGGACTGGCTGCAGGGCCGGCAGGAATACGCCACACTCTCTGGCAGGCTGGACAGAATCTCATACAGGTCACCTGGAGGGGAGGAGAGTGGAGAACAACCATAATAACCATTCCTTGGCACTACATCAAAGCATGAGAGGTAACAGCATGTGATAAACTTCAGATTTGGGCTGTCCCAAACAGAGGCGTCTGTTCCTTAGACAAATCACAATTTAAATGTTTTCCCCTCATAGACACACCCTATGCATTTGAATAAAATCAACTATATGCACCAAGATTGTCTGATGATTTAAGCTCAATGTTTGATTAAATAATTTAGACAAATTACTCACGAGGGAGCCCATTGGCCACACTGAGTAAAAACATTTATAATAAATGACAGCAAGTCTCTCCTCCCTGGTGCAGCAAGCAGCAAGTGTTTATTGCACTGTCCGCGCCAATGCTGCAACATAATAACAGCGATTTCATTTCTTACTTGTTTCTTAAACTGAAAAGTTCTGTTACTGAAATACCTACATTTGTTTAGGAAAAATATTCCCTAGACCCTTGTTCTCTTTGCGTGAAACATGTACGCACCGCATGCACGAGACCAATAGGGCCTCACCTATAGCCTATCATAATCAAATCAATAAATTGGTTCTAACAAAACTAGGACACATGAATACAAAATGGATGTGAAAGACAAAGGGTGTCAAGACAAAGGATGCTACTTTGAAGAATCTCAAATATAAAATATATGTGTTTGTTTACTACATGATTCCATGTGTTAGTTCATAGTTTTGACATCTTCACTATTATTCTACAATCTATCAAAATAAGATTTCAGAGTAACAAGATCCTGAGGCCCATTGCCGTGCCACTCATACGCCACCATCACATTTCAGCATGATAATGCACAGCCCCATGTCGCAAGGATCTGTACACAATTCCTGGAAGTTGAACATGTCCCAGTTCTTCCATGGCCTGCATACTTACCAGACCCATTAAATATGTATTGTATGCTCTAGATCGCCGTGTACATCAGCGCATTCCAGTTCCCGCCAATATCCAGCAGCTTCGCACAGCCATTGAAGTGTGGGACAACAATCTCATCTCTGTACCACACATAATCAATTCTCATCTCTGACCACACACACTTATCTGTAAGGTCCCTCAGTTGAGCAGTGAATTTCAAACACAGAATCAACCACAAAGACCAGGGAGGTTTTCCAATGCCTTGCAAATGACACCTATTGCTAGATGGGTTTAAAAAAAAGCAGAAATTGAATATCCCTTTGAGCATGGTGAAGTTAATAATTACAGTTTGGATGGTGTATCAATACACCCAGTCACTACAAAGTTGCCAGAGAGGAAGGAAACCTCTCAGGAATTTCAACATGATGCCAAGTGTGACTTTTTTTAAAAACAGCTTGAGTGTAATGGCTGTGATAGGAGAAAACTGAGGATGGATCAACATTGGAGTTACTCCACAATACTAATTGACAGAGTGAAAAGTAGGAAGCCTGTTGAATATACTAAAAATCCTCCAAAACATGCATCCTGTTTGCAGTAAGGCATAAGGTAAAACTTCAAAGAATTTGAATAAGAAATTAACTTTATGTCCTGAATACCAGTGGTATAAAGTACTTAAGGAGTACTTTAAAGTATTTAAAGTATTTTTTTTCAGTATCTGTATTTCACTATTTATATTTGACAACTTATACTTCATTACATTCCTAAAGAAGTTATACTTTTTACTCGCTACATTTTCCCTGACACCCGAAAGTACTCGCTACATTTTGAAAGCTAAGCAGGACAGAAAAATGATCCAATTCACACACTTCTCAAGAGAACATCCCTGGTCATCCCTACTGTCTCTGATGGACTCACTAAACACAAATCCTTTGTTTGTAAATTATATCTGAGGGGGAGAGTGTGCCCCTGGCTAGCTGTAAATAAAAAAAAATGTCAACAAGAAAATTGTGCTGTCTGGTTTGCTTAAGGAATTTGCAATGATTTATACTTTTACTTTTGATACTTAATCATATTTAAAACCAAATCATTTTAGACTATTACTCAATTAGTATTTTACTGACTGTCACTTGAGTCATCTTCTATTAAAAAGGTATCTTTACTTTTACTCAAGTATAACAATTGAGTACTTTTTCCACCGTTGATGAATGCCAATCATTATGTTTGAGGCAAATCCAACACATCACGGAGTACCACGTTTCATATTTTCAAGCATGGTGGTGGCTGCATCATGTTATGGGTATGCTTGTCATCTGCAAGGACTAGGGATAAAAATACAAATAAATGGAATAGAGCTAAGCACAGGCAAAACCCAAGAGGAAAACCTGGTTCAGGTCTGCATTCCAACAGATATTGGGAGACAAATTCATCTTTCCGCAGGACAAGAACCTAAAACACAAGGCGAAATATACACTGGACTTGCTTACCAAGTTGAATGTTTGAGTGGCCTTTTTAGTTTGGACTTAAATCTGCTTGAAATCTATGCAAGACTTTAAAATAGCTGTCTAGCAGTGATCAACAACCAACTTGACAGAGCATGAAGAATTTTTTAAAGAATGTGCAAATATTGTACAATCCAGGTGTACAAAGCTCTTAGATATTTACTCAGAAAGACTCACAGCTGTAATCACTGCCAGAAGGATATTATAACATGTATTGACTAAGGGGGTTGAATACATAGATAAGGTTATTATCAAGATGTTCTTTTTTTATAATAAAAAATAACTACAAATAATCCATTGTAATCCCACTTTGTAACAACAAAATGTAGAAAGTCAAGGGGTGTGAATTATTTCTGAAGGCACTGTACATGCATTGTGCATACATTTACCCCTTTGAATTGTCTTTTCAATGTCTGTTCAGCCCATTGGCATCGGTTACTTCTATCATTACTTCATAATGAAGAATAATTACTTGGGGAAGGTAGTGTATAGATTATATTGGGGGGGGGGGGGGGGGGGGGGGGGGATAATAATGCCTCAATTTACAATGTGCTGGTCCTAGACATCCCTGTATGTAGCCTAGAGTGTTGATCACCTTTTCCCGCTTCTTCCTTTCCTCAGATAAGAGATCTCTCCTTCAACAGGAAGGGATTCTTCCTTTGTGTCCAGGGCCTCATCTGCACTTGTGAATTCCATTGTTTACTTTCCCTTCCAAACCCACAGCATTGCCAAGAATCGTAGATAAGTTTTGATTTCACTTTTCTCCAGTGACCATCTGATCGGAATGAATTCGTAGCGGGTTTTTTTCACAGCCTAGCAGACAGGTCTGGATGAATATAATGGATTGGCCATGGATTTGAATTTCTTTACACCCCTGTGCCTTCAGAATTTCCATTGACTTTGGACCGATAGTTCCACAACTTGAAGATTACCATGCAAGGGGATTTAGCTTTCTTCTATTTCACGCCGATCCAATGGAACCGTTCCAGATCTTCTGGTGATATACCCACATCAAGTTTCTCTGAAATCAGTTTGACCATGTAGCTGGAAAGGGCTTCTTTTTCGTTGTCTTCCGGTAAGGACAATATTCTGATGTTTCATCTTGTTCTACAGTATTTTCTTGTTTGGTCCAATTCATCGTCCAAAGTTCGCAGCTGTGTTTCCAAAAGGCTAATTTTGTCGTCTTGTTCGCCCATATACATGCCTTGTTGGTGCGTGTCTGGCACGATAAGACTACTTACTACCTTTGAGCAAATCTACCCTTTTCACCACAAATTGTTTGTTTGGTGAGCATCAAGAGCCTTTTAGCTACGCTTTCCTGGATATCCCTTAAATGTTCATTACTCTCCTCTGCATCTCCAAGTTGTTCCTTGTCTTTTCCTCTGAGGGAAGTCATGGTTGAGTCGTCACATCGCTTTAACAACCGATTGGTTTGTTGTTATACAGTGGGGCAAAAAAGTATTTAGTCAGCCACCAATTGTGCAAGTTCTCCCACTTAAAAAGATGAGGCCGGTAATTTTCATCATAGGTACACTTCAACTATGACTGACAAAATGAAGAAAAAAAAAGAATCCAGAAAATCACATTGTAGGATTTTTTAATTAATTTATTTACAAATTAGGGTGGAAAAAAAGTATTTGGTCAATAACAAAAGTTTCTCAATACCTTGTTATATACCCTTTGTTGGCAATGACAGAGGTCAAACGTTTTCTGTAAGTCTTCACACACTGTTGCTGGTATTTTGGCCCATTCCTCCATGCAGATCTCCTCTAGAGCAGTGATGTTTTGGGGCTGTTGCTGGGCAACACTGACTTTCAACTCCCTCCAAAGATTTTCTATGGGGTTGAGATCTGGAGACTGGCTAGGCCACTCCAGGACCTTGAAATGCTTCTTACGAAGCCACTCCTTCGTTGCCCGGGCGGTGTGTTTGGGATCATTGTCATGCTGAAAGACCCAGCCACGTATCATCTTCAATGCCCTTGCTGATGGAAGGAGGTTTTCACTCAATCTCACGATACATGGCCCCATTCATTCTTTCCTTTACACGGATCAGTCGTCCTGGTCCCTTTGCAGAAAAACAGCCCCAAAGCATGATGTTTCCACCCCCATGCTTCACAGTAGGTATGGTATTCTTTGGATGCAACTCAGCATTCTTTGTCCTCCAAACACGATGAGTTGAGTTTTTACCAAAAAGTTCTATTTTGGTTTCATCTGACCATATGACATTCTCCCAATCTTCTTCTGGATCATCCAAATGCTCTCTAGCAAACTTCAGACGGGCCTGGACATGTACTGGCTTAAGCAGGGGGACACGTCTGGCACTGCAGGATTTGAGTCCCTGGCGGCGTAGTGTGTTACTGATGGTAGGCTTTGTTACTTTGGTCCCAGCTCTCTGCAGGTCATTCACTAGGTCCCTCTGTGTGGTTCTGGGATTTTTGCTCACCGTTCTTGTGATCATTTTGACCCCACGGGGTGAGATCTTGCGTGGAGCCCCAGATCGAGGGAGATTATCAGTGGTCTTGTATGTCTTCCATTTCCTAATAATTGCTCCCATAGTTGATTTCTTCAAACCAAGCTGCTTACCTATTGCAGATTCAGTCTTCCCAGTCTGGTGCAGGTCTACAATTTTGTTTCTGGTGTCCTTTGACAGCTCTTTGGTCTTGGCCATAGTGGAGTTCGGAGTGTGAATGTTTGAGGTTGTAGACAGGTGTCTTTTATACTGATAACAAGTTCAAACAGGTGCAATTAAAACAGGTAACGAGTGGAGGACAGAGGAGCCTCTTAAAGAAGAAGTTACAGGTCTGTGAGAGCCAGAAATCTTGCTTGTTTGTAGGTGACCAAATACTTATTTTCCACCATAATTTGCAAATAAATTCATTAAAAATCCTACAATGTGATTTTCTGGATGTTTCCCCCTCATTTTGTCTGTCATAGTTGAAGTGTACCTATGATGAAAATTACAGGCCTCTCTCATCTTTTTAAGTGGGAGAACTTGCACAATTGGTGGCTGACTAAATACTTTTTTGCCCCACTGTACATAGATTACCACTCACTCTCTCCCAGGTACTTGGGGATATATTGATCTATCGATTTTATGGGCTTAATTTAAACTCTGTTTTCTGGCTTCTATATATACAAACAGATTTGTCTGTTAAAAAAAAAAAAAATCGACTCACTCCCCATGCGTCCTAAACAGAGCTACTCACTCCCCATACATGCCTCTCCTATGGCGTAAATTCAAAGGAAAACTAACTGAAACTAGACAACAAAAAATGTGAGAAACATGTTCCTGAGATCAAAGGTCAACTTCTTCATAACTGGAGAAAAAAAACCACTACTAAAGCACAAGATGGGAAACTTTGTAATTATATACAGTTGAAGTCAGAAGTTTACATACAGCTAAGCCAAATAGCTTCCCACAATAAGTTGGGTGAATATTGGCCAATTCCTCCTGACAGAGCTGGTGTAACTGAGTCAGGTTTGTAGGCCTCCTTGCTCACACACCTTTTCAGTTTCGCCCACAAATTTTCTTTAGGATTGAGGTCAGGGCTTTGTGATGGCCACTCCAATACCTTGACGTCCTTAAGCCATTTTGCCACAACTTTGGAAGTATGCTTGGGGTCATTGTCCATTTGGAAGACCCATTTGCGACCAAGCTTTATCTTCCTGACTGATGTCTTGAGATGTTGCCTCAATATATTCACATAATTTTCAATTCTTCATGATGCCATCTATTTTGTGAAGTGCACCAGTCCCTCCTGCAGCAAAGCACCCCCACAACATGATGCTGTCACCCCGTGCTTCAAGGTTGGGATGGTGTTCTTCGGCTTGCAAGCCTCCCCTTTATCCTCCAAACATAACGATGGTCATTATGGCCAAACAGTTATATTTTTATTTCATCAGACCAGAGGACATTCTCCAAAAAGTACAATCTTTGTCCCCATGTGCAGTTGCAAACCGTAGTCTGGCTTTTTTTCATGGCGGTTTTGGAGCAGTGGCTTCTTCCCTGCTGAGCGGCCTTTCAGGTTATGTCGATATAGGACTCGTTTTACTGTGGATATAGATACTTTTGTACCTGTTTCCTCCAGCATCGTCACATGGTCCTTTGCTGTTGTTCTGGGATTGATTTGCACTTATCGCACCAAAGTACATTCATCTCTAGGAGACAGAACGCATCTCCTTCCTGAGCGGTATGACGGCTGCGTACTATAGTTTGTACAGATGAACGTGGTACCTGCAGGCATTTGGAAATTGCTCCCAAGGAAGAACCTGACATTTCTGAGGTCTTGGCTGATTTCTTTTGATTTTCCCATGATGTCAAGCAAATATGCACTGAGTTTGAAGGTAGGCCTTGAAATACATCCACAGGTACACCTCCAATTGACTCAAATGATGTCAATTAGCCTATCAGAAGCTTCTGACATAATTTTCTGGAATTTTCCGAGCTGTTTAAAAGGCACAGTCAACTTAGTGTACATAAACTTCTGACCCACTGGAATTGTGATAGTGAATTATTAGTGAAACAATCTGTCTCTAAACAATCGTTGGAAAAATTACTTGTGTCATGCACAAAGTATATGTCCTAACTGACTTGCCAAAGCTATATTTTGTTAACAAGAAATGTATGGAGTGGTTGAAAAATGAGTTTTAATGACTCCAACCTAAGTGTATGTAAACTTCCGACTTCAACTGTATGTTTCTGGGTAACCCCGATAGCAAAAGGACAAAGCAAGAAAGCAGAACTCTAGTCGTGCATTTTTACTACTCCTTCAGGCAGAAAGTGACATCAGGGCATCACATTAAATAACTATCTTGAGAATCACCCACGTAATTCATTCAACCTTTCATACTAGTTCTCTATTGGAAACTCCTGTGCTTAATGTGATGAGTCATTTGTTGAATGCTCTTTAATGCTACTGGGCTCATTGCACCGGATGTTCTGACTTGTGTCACTATACAGTGTAGGCTTGTCACAATACCAACATTTTACAAACGATACAATACCATGCGAAGTATCACGATACCGAGCAGTATCAGTGGCCTAGCATCCCCTGGATGCTTTTCTAAATGTTCTCCAAAAACCACACTTGTACTCAATACAACATAATGAACTTAATAGAATACCGCATAGAATGGCTGATTTTCTGATATTTGCAAAGCCCTACCTGTGATTTGGCTGGAGTAATGGGAGGAAGGAATATATATCAGTGGAGGGTGCTGAAGGGAGGACGGCTCATAATAATGGCTGGAACAAGACAAATGGAATGGCATCAAACACATATAAACCATGTGTTTGATACCGTTCCACAAATTCCGCTCCAGCCATTACCACAAGCCTGTCCTCCCCAATTAAGGTGCCACCAACCTCCTGTGAAATAGACGCATAATGATCTGCATGTCATTGTGTCAGTAAGGAGAAGACACTGCATGAAACCTTCTTTACTCTTCAGTTGACACACACTCACTGTCTCCCTCACTCTCAAACATCACTCTCTCCCACAAACACACATATACACACACTGAGACCAACTTAAAACATTAGGCACCAAACAGAATTTAAAGAGCACCAGAAATATATTTTTTTATATAGTTCAGGCTTACATTAGGTCTATATGAAGCCTACATTTAAAGCACATCTCATGAGTAGCAGACCCAAATTCCTTTCCTCGTATACCAATCAAATTTGCCCAAACCTACTGTCAAGTTAACAGGTTGTTAGGTAACATGACTGAACAACGTTATTTGATGTCAAATCAATGAGCAACCCGGGGTTTGTTCAAAACGTCCCGCGTCATGGTTTGTGATATATAAAATGCACGCGAATCCTGATACAAATAAAAAAGGCATCTCTGGTACTATGGGTCATATTTTTGTAACCGTTTAGGCTAGAGACAATTTGTTGGGGCATGGACTTTACAAGGTGTTTAAAGCGTTCCACAGGGATGCTGGCCCATGTTGACACCAATGCTTCCCACAGTTGTGTCAAGTTGGCTGGATATCCTTTGGGTGGTGGACCATTCTTGATACTGTTAGATTCTGGGTTCTGACTTCTTAAACTTGGAACATTGTTATTGTTAGAGACATGATACATCAGAAGTAATACTATAGTATCTGAGGAGTGAAACAGACTGGTGTTTATATCAGCAGTTAATGGTTATCTGTAGGAGCCAGATGGCTTTGGAATGTGCTGAGTAGAGGGGAGGCAATCACATGATTTCTATCGGTGGAGAGCTTTTGGATTAGGCATCAAGGGGGTTGAGGTCCGGTCACCTTAAGGGAGAAGGAACGGTTTATTACCCCATCACTTCACCTTCCTGTCGAACCATAAAAGATGTAAGGGTTGGAGAGAAGGTGGAGTGCATCTAAATTGGAGTATATATACTTGTGTTGGTGGAAACATGTTTTGTCTGAATGATCTGTACTGACCCTCTGGGAAGAATAAAGTTGGTTAAGCTTTCATAGTATCGGTTGTGGGACGGTAGTGGCCCACCTGACCAACATCCAGTGAAATCCGCAGAGCGTGAAATTCAAAAATACCAAATTCAAATATTTAACATTCTAGAAAATATATGTGTGATAATGGGATTTATATGTTCATAGGAACAATTAGAATATTCCACCCTGAAACCATATGACTGTATGAAATTGACTAGAATCATGAGATTATTCTAATGATGTGTGTGGTTTTAGTCAGTAGAATTATATATCCGTGTATGTAGTTTATGTCTATTATAGTATCTTAAAAACAGATTGTCTGAGCAAGATTCGGTGCCGACCTTGGCTGGGGCCACTGAGAGTACTTCCCAGGGTCTCCCTATCTTGAGGGAGGATGGGGAGTAAGTCTCACGGATAGTCAGAGGATGGTTTGTCCTCGGGGTTTCGCCTGCCATATCAGTTCTGCTATACTCACAGACATTATTTTAACAGTTTTAGAAACGTTAGAGTGTTTTCTATCCAAATCTACCAATTACATGCATACCCTAGCTTCTGGGCCTGAGTAACAGGCAGTTTACTTTGGGCATGCTTTTCATCCAGAGGTGAAAATACTGCCCCCTACCCAAGAGAGGTTAACTTGTCTCCTCTCCTTCATCTACACTGATTGAAGGTAACATCCATAAGGGCTCATAGCTTTCAACTGGATTCACCTGGTCAGTCTGTCATGGAAAAAGCAGGTGTCTAATGTTTTGTACACTCAGTGTATGTTCTCTATTGTGAAAGCGGGGATGTAAACTGTTGAGGGCCTAAAAAGGTGACAGAAATTCTTCGCACAGAAACGCACAAAAAAATACTACGTAAACTGCAAGAAAATGTGCCTATTTTCAGAGTGGGGTTGTCACCACACCAACACTTTACTAAGGATGTGCTACCAGACCAAGTATCATAATACAATAATAATATGTATCCACTTCCCTTGCGAGCAGCTCAAATTATTTAACAAATGTAACAGAAACCACATCACTATCTGCACACGCCAGCTCGCCATCACGGCTAAATTGAATTTTAAAAGTGATAGAGATGTGCAGAAAAAACAGATGGAGAGAGGCCGCTGAGCAGGCTAACGGCTGGTTAGTGGGACGCAGCTGGCTGCTCACAGCTGTCACACGTGATGTTGGATGAAGCACTCGTTCTGATATGACATATCTGACATCACGATCTAAACCCTGGTATTCTATTTGTAGGACGCAGAGGTGATCTCACAGGGAGAAGATCTGTTGGGGCCTCAACGTTATAACTCGATGAGTTATCTACGCACTTTTTGTCAGATCTACATGACTCACGTGGATGACCTTTATTCTGAGATAAAAAGGCAAATATCACGGAAAAGTGACGAGTTTGCATCCCTGTGAAAGGTACCGCTGAGCATGGGAGCCCGTTACACAGCAGAAGATGTTGGGCGTAACACTGGAAGACCCACCTGTCAGGTCCTCACACTTGGCATGGACCCAGTGGTTACAGGTGGCACACTGCATCATCTGACTGTCGTAGTCACTGTCCTCATAGCACTTGAAGCAGATCGGACAGTAATTGCCTTTAGAAAGAGATACCGTCAATATCCTGCCATTCCCATATGAACAGTGAAATCAAATAAATGAACTTGTCTTATCATGTTTTAACATTAGTGTTTGCAGATCAACTTCCCCAAAGCGCTCACGTCATCTCACCTTGGTCGTGGAGCTTGGTGCAGTCTGGACAGAGTCCTTTATCGTGGTTCCACTCGGTGTCCCAACTCTTCCCTGGTGTAACCCCACAGCTTTTACACCTGATGCACGTCATACACACCCAGGCCTTCCTCCTCCTGTTGGGTTTGGGGTAGTTAGGCCCCAGGCATGAAGGGTGATAACAGTTCTGACATCTGTCACACTCCAGCAGAGGCTGAGGAACACCAGAGAGATACAGTATTACAGTTACACATAGATTGGTGGCAACACTGATGTCACAGTTTGGATATATGGTGGATATATGAAGATTGTTAACGGCCTGAGTGGGAACTATTTAACAAAATGTCTGTTGTGGTCTACTTAAGTGTCTCTCCCATAGACATCAATAGCAGATAGATCTGGTCTACTCAGTTCATCGACTCTCATTGAACCAGAAAATAAACAGAGTGGAGTGTCACTTCCTCTTCAGTCTATGGGTTAACTATGGACCCTAGATATAGCCTAAAAACTAGTGACCAGGTGTTTAAGTTCTCAGGAGTGACTGGGGCCTTGTGTGGACCCATACCTTGGAGTGCTTGTTTTTTCTACCACATATATGGCAGCACTTGCAGCGACGACAGCACCAGTTCTCCTTGTTCTCCTCAGAGGGCCGCTCCGTTGGCTCAAGGCAAAACCGGTGGAATGGCTCACAGCACACCTGGCAGTACAGCATTTGCTAGGATAGGAACAGATAACAGTCTGCAGGTTTAAGACCTTCCAATGGTGGATTCAAAAGATCCATCATGGCCATACATTGACAAAAACATCCTACATGTCAAAACATCCTATAGCAAATATCAGTGTTGAAAACAAAGACATTCCTCCAATGGGACATTGTAATAACAGAGCCATGTTGTGAGCCTTTACCTCTTGTTGTCCTTTACTGGCACACAGCAGGCAGACACAGGGGGGCATGATGGGTACAGAGGTCAGGATACTCAGGCCTCCCATCATCCACACGTTCTGGAGGTCACAGTCCTCCTGCATGGCAGACGGGAGGCTTAGACACAGCTTTCAGCTCTCATACGAAGGCCCGCAGTACAGAGTCAGACACAGGTGTGGGAGATACAGAGATGGGAAACAGCCTTCTGGACTCTTGATGTAGAATAACACTGACATCCAGTGGATAGATAAGGGTATTACAGAAATAAACCAAACCAAAGACAAAACCTGATGATAATGGCTAATTTAACAATGGTTATAAACAGAGTAGTTTGGGTCCTGGATGCTGAAACAGCATTCTTGCCGTGTATTTTGCATACAATATAGCACGGGTATGACACAAAACAACTTATTTACTGTTATATTTATGTTGGTAACAGTTTATAATAGCAATAAGGCACCTCAGGGATTTCTGGTATATTGGCCATTATAAACTGGGTGGTTCAAGCCCTGAATGCTGAAAGCTATGAGCCCTGCTCTAACTCTGTTGGTAAACGGTTTATAATAGCAATAAGGCACCTCAGGGGTTTGTGGTATATTGGCCATATACCACACTCCCTCGGGCCTTACTGCTGAAATAAACCACACCTCCTCTGCTTTATTGCTTAATTATAATGCAAGGCTCAAGTTCAGTTGTTTAAATCAATGCACTTGTATTGGGCCTATATTTTTCTGGATTGGCTCGACAAGCAAAATCAGTAGCTAACTGGTAAATGAGATCTCTAAAAACACAGCTACAAGAGTCAGGGAAAAGCATCCGACCTTGAAGTCCACGCCGATCTTGTGCGTAGGCTCGGAGGGCTCCCTCTCCCTCTGGTCGAATCCATTGGCCAGGGCGGCCAGGACGCTGGGTGGCGTCTGTTCCAGAGGATTCTGGGAAAAATATGACGGAGGATGAAAACGGGCTCGTCCCCACCCCGCCTCCACCAACATCCTTCCCCTCTCACCCCCTACCCTGGCCCTTGGCCACCCCGGAGTGGCCCCAGTGTGGGATAGCAGGCGCCAGGGGTGGGGAGACCCTTGGTCCTCGGGGTAGGAGGAGGATAGCTCCAGGTCTGGCTGTGGGTGTGGGGGGGACTGAGTCATCTGTGCAAGTAGCTGCTCCGCCGACAACCCCTCTGACTCTCTCTCTCCCTGGTAGTCATCGTCCAGCCAGCTGTAGACACCACCGCTCAACGGGCCGGTCTGCTTCTGCTGTGCCTGTGAAGGGTGGGACTGCTAAGGCCAAAGCAAAAGAGCACCAGCGTTATCTGCCACGAGCACCTATAAGCAAGCAGCAGCTTAACTCAGAATGAGAGAAGGAAGAGAGGACAGGGAATCCCACCATGAGGTGCAGCAGAGGGAACACGAAGTGAGTGGAAATATGGAGAGATTGGAGAGAGAGCGAGAGAGAGAGAAGGGTGGGGAGTGGGTTGTGGAGATCCTTTGTGTTATACACCTAGGAGACCCAGAAACTGTCAATTCATGCACCGCCTGCTCAGTGGCATCAGAGCAGCAGCCCTGTTGTGATTCTTTACCTTGTCAGTTTTACGGCGACCAGGAGGGACTCGGTGGTGCAGTCGGCGATGTCTCACACCGTCGTCTGACAGGTCTCCCAGGAATCCATCCAGAGAGACAAAGTCTGAAGACGAAAAGGAACCATTGCAGTGGTCATTAGACATACAGCATTAATACTTCAGAGTTAATGCATTACCTCACAGCTATGAACGGGATCTTCTAGAACAGTGGTTCCCAAACTTTTTATAGTCCCGTACCCCTTCAAACATTCAACCTTCAGCTGCACTAATACCAGGGTCAGCGCACTCTCAAATATTGTTTGTTGCCATCATTGTAAGCCTGCCACACACACACACACTATACATTTATTAAACACAAGAATCTGTGTGAGTTGTTGTCACAACCCGGCTTGTGGGAAGTGACAAAGAGCTCTTTTTGGACCAGGGCACAAATAATAATATAATAATATTTGCTCTTTATTTAGCAATCTTACATATAAAACTTTATTTGTTAATCGAAAATTGTGAATAACTCACCAGAGATTAATGAGAAGGGTGTGCTTGAAAGGATGCACATAGCAATGTTGGGTTGTCCTAGAGAGTCTCAGTCTTAAAATCATTTTCCACACCCGGTTCTGTGCCTGTATTTAGTTTCATGGTAGTGAAGGGAGATAATCCACTCTCACATAGGTATGTGGTTGCAAAGGGCATCAGTGCCTTAACAGTGTGTTTTGCCAAGGCAGGATACTCTGAGCGCAGCCCAATCCAGAAATTTGGCAGTGGCTTCTGATTAAATTCAATTTTCACAGAACTGCTTGTTGCAATTTCGAAGATGCTCTCTTGTTCAGATATCGGTAAGTGGACTGGAGGCAGGGCATGAAAGGGATAACGAATCCAGTTGTTTGTGTCATCCATTTCGGGAAAGTACCTGCGTAATTGCGCACCCAACTCACTCAGGCGCTTCGCTATATCACATTTAACATTGTCCGTAAGCTTGAGTTAATTTGCACATTAAAAATGTTGTTAATGCAGACAGAAGAGCAACAACTTCTTAATCATAGCCTCAATTTTGTCCCACACATTGAATATAGTTGCGGAGAGTCCCTGTAATCCTAGATTCAGATCATTCAGGTGAGAAAAAACATCAACCAGATAGGCCAGTCGTGTGAGAAACTCGTCATCATGCAAGCAGTATATACACAAGTGAAAATTATGGTCAGTAAAGAGAATTGCACTTCTGTGGGTGGTTAAAACGTTACATGGTCACTGAATAATATTATTGGATAGTGCAGAAAATACATGAGAGGTCAGGGGGCTTGCTTTAAAATTGAACAATTTTCACTTTAGTGTCCAAAACGTATTTTTAAGCTGCCAGGCATTCCCATGGCAGCAAGAGCCTCTCGGTGGATGCTGCAGTGTACACAAGTGGCGTCGGGAGCAACTGCTTGCACACGCGTTACCGCTCCACTATGTCTCCCCGTCATGGCTTTTGCACCATCAGTACAGATAACACATCTTGACCACCAAAGTCCATTTGACAAGGCCCAGCATTGTCACAAAGATGTCCAGTACTTTAAAAGTATCCTCTCCTGTTGTTCTGGTTTGCAGAAGAGGATGTCTTCCCCCATAAAAGTAACGGACCTATACCAGAAGCTGTGCCAGGCCCACCACGTCTGTTGACTCATCCAGCTGTAACATATAGAATTTACTGGCTTGTTTGCGAAGCAGTAATTGTTTCAAAACATCTGCCATGTCACTGTTGCGTCGTGAAACAGTGTTGTTTGATGAAGGCACTGTCTGTATAGTTTATTTGGCCTTTCCCCCCAGCCATATCCACGTCAGCAGGAAGAATTAAGTCCTCCACAATGGTATGGGGCTTGCCTTTCCTAGCCACTCTGTAGATCACCATATGTGATGCTTCTAGCCCCTTCTTATAAATGGCATCTGTTGCTTTTATACATGTCTTACTACTCAAAAGTAATCTTAATTCTCACTCAGAAAACTCCTTTGGCTTATTTTTCAAATTGGTATGTTTTGTTTCTAAATGTCTGTGCAAGAGTGAAGGTTTCATTGAGTTCTGAGATAGTGCTTTTACACATATAACACACAGTGGCTGAGGAAAAGCACTACTCCCAATGTAAATGAACCACAAATCAATGTAGTTCTCATCATATTTGCACCTCTTCGATGGTCCAATGTCCCTGTCTGTTGCTCAGTGTTTTCCTGGGGAAGGGGGCAGTAGCTCTTCGGCTGCATCAGATTCACAACTGTCAGTGTCCATGCTAGCTGGGCTAACAACAAATGTAGAATTACTGATGCTAGCATTGGACGTTGTTGCGGATGAATCAGAATGAATTGGGTAACATAGATAAATAAGATGTTTTATTTACTTTCATAATATGCTTATGTGAGATATTTGTCATTAGAATGTCTCTTTTTGGACTATACTGTTGGCAGTTGCACTTTTCCCTTCTCAGCTAGGGAAAAGTCACTTGGGGCACAAAGAGGGGAGAGGTCAGGTTTGAACATTATCTTCATATGTGAATGTATCTGTTAAATCATGTGAAGTGCTCCACAAGGTCTGTACGCCAGTCAACCCCTCCTTTTCCCATTGGGGGGAGGAGTATGGCAGTGTCTGGAACCATTGTATTACCCCTCTGATGTTGAAACTTATCTTTCATAGTATCTGACCTAGAGGCTCACTCCCCTCAGTGAGCTTGTCCAGGAGTTGTATTTGAGATGGGAGTATTTAGAATTGACAATTGATATATGCCATTGGATGAGGTAATGTTTTGGTACTATGAAGTCTCAGGAACGAGATGAGAACCTCATCTTAGAGACCAAACTGAATGATAATTTATAGCTAATGCTATCTGGCTATGGGATACTCCTCTCTCAAGTAAAAGTCTTTCTTTGTGAACTGTTCCTAAGATCTGTGGTTTGTCATGTAAGTTGAGAGGGGTGTATCTTGGCTATAAAAGATCTTGGTATTCTCTTATAGGCACTCTCAGAATTAATTTATAGACACTGAATTGATCTGAGAGTCAAAGGGCTATGGTGAAGCTCATATAATTAAAGATGACGTTTAAGTATAACTGACTGGTGTGTGGTTTGTAAACTCTCCTCATTTAGTAATACAGGAAATTACCACGACAACGTGCTCGTGGAAGCAGAACAATGTATAGTCGACGGGTGCAGGTGTAGTACTATCAGTAGAGCTGGTATGTGTCTCTATGGACGTGGGCCTTACTAAATGGACTGTTTGAAAATGTGAAGAATTTTTATTGATTTATTTTTAAAACGTGAATCACATTTTTATTTGGCGTACCCCCGACGGCATTGTGCGTACCCCAGTTTGGGAATACCTGTTCTAGAAGATCTAACAATATTAAATTAACAGAGGAAAATCCCTTTGTATGATCACTTCTCAATAATGTTATATTACTACCTTGGCTGCGTGGGCCGGGGCCTCTCCTCCGGCCGGGGGAGGCAGAGTTGGAACCCACAGTGATCTCCAGGTCGGAGTCATAGTCCAGCAGGTCAAAGTAGGAGCGCGGCTTCACACAACGCCGCGGCTGCTTCCTCACAGATGGGCTCTGGCTGTCCCCCATCTCCATCCCATCAACTTCCTCATTGCTAGACTGACCCACGCTGAGGGAGTGCCGCCTGCGCTTCCCAGGACCTCTAGGAAACTTGCCACTCAGGCGACGTGCCTTTCTGTCTTCAATCTGATCGCATCTTTTATATCTTTTGGAGAGAGAAATACATTTGTCATTTAGTTGTCTATTCAATCTATATAATTCAATAGCATATATGTGAGTTGGTCACCTTTGCAATTCTGATGAGCAGTACACTTACACGCAGCACTGTCGCTTCGTATTGGGCCCTCCAAACTTGGGTTTGTCCAGGCAGTTCATGCACTCGCCACAGTCCTCCTCATGGTTGCAGCCCTTGCAGATCCCACACCTCCGAGAGCGGAGCCCGAATGGTCCAAGGCTCTTTTGTTTAGCAAAACCAGCTCCCGACTTCCTGACCTTGGTAACCTTCTGGTCCGGCAGCCCAGGGCTGTCTGGCCCAGAGGGAGACCGACCACCTGCAATAGGTAAGGTATATGATTATGATATCTTTCATAGGAAAGTCAAAGAAAGTTGTGGGGAAAGACAAGAACGCATGATGTCACTTAAAAAAGTTTGTTGAGAGATTTGCATTGATAATCCGTTTTGAAAGCTTGAGGCTCTACCTTGGTTCTTGCCAGAGGGAGATATGCCAGTTCTCTCATGCAGTGGCAGAGCACTGAGTCTGGGGATCATGTCATCGGGCACCAGTGCACGAGGCTGGCCCAACACCACAGCTGCTGCACGGCACACGTGTTTGATGCGTGGACCCCCCGCTCTGCGGAACTCCTGGTAACAAGGAGAGAGGGGGACAGGGAGGGATGCTGTTATGACACATTCTTTTATCACAATGAAAAATGTATTTGTGACCAGAATAGGTGGGTCTTAGTGAGGAAGAAACAACATACTGATACTTTATTGACTAAGAGAAAGAGACAAAGTTGCATTCAGACACATTGAAAAGCGAGAGACACTGAAGATAAAGTATGCAGAGAACAGCACAGACCAGGATTGTGTTCATATGCCCATACCTGTGACAGGGGAGGGTCAGTCATGTTTGAGGCAGCAGGCTCAAGCTGCTCTTTCGGTTTCCTCCTTTGTCTCTTCCCTGCTGCATCTCTGGAGCCAGCAGGCCCTGATAGAAGCTGCAGGTAACATGTTTCATCACTATGGGCTTACACAGGAAGCTCTCCAGAGATATCACAATAGATGTTAATGAATATCATCCTATTTAATGACAATGAGGGGAAACATAAAGCATATTCTGTATCAGAAAAAAGTCCCATCATGCATGCTGTTTAGTGCAAAAAATAACTATCTGCATTGCAATTTTAAAGTGTATTATTTTTATGAGTGAGACAATTATTACCCCTGAGGACTTGAGTTGCTTCTGCTGGTCGATCTTGTTGAGCTGGACCTTGGCTTTCTTGAGCAGATTGAACATCCTCTTATTGGCCCCTGTGAGGCAAACTCTCTGGGTGGCTCCTTTCTCCTCAGCAGCAGCACGGTCAGCCTCAGCGATCGTGTCCAGATGCAGTTCCTGTGGCTCAACCTTTCCTGCTTCTGGGACAGAGAAAGTCCAAAAGGTATGTCACTTTACTTTCCAGGGTAGTTCAAGCAGTGAAAACATACAGTGCCTTGCGAAAGTATTCGGCCCCCTTGAACTTTGCTACCTTTTGCCACATTTCAGGCTTCAAACATAAAGATATAAAACTGTATTTTTTTGTGAAGAATCAACAACAAGTGGGACACAATCATGAAGTGGAACAACATTTATTGGATATTTCAAAATTTTTAACAAATCAAAAACTGAAAAATTTGGCGTGCAAAATTATTCAGCGCCTTTACTTTCAGTGCAGCAAACTCTCTCCAGAAGTTCAGTGAGGATCTCTGAATGATCCAATGTTGACCTAAATGACTAATGATGATAAACACAATCCACCTGTGTGTAATCAAGTCTCTGTATAAATGCACCTGCACTGTGATAGTCTCAGAGGTCCGTTAAAAGCGCAGAGAGCATCATGAAGAACAAGGAACACACCAGGCAGATCCGAGATACTGTTATGAAGAAGTTTAAAGCCGGATTTGGATACAAAAAGATTTCCCAAGCTTTAAACATCCCAAGGAGCACTGTGCAAGCGATAATATTGAAATGGAAGGAGTATCAGACCACTGCAAATCTACCAAGACCTGGCCGTCCCTCTAAACTTTCAGCTCATACAAGGAGAAGACTGATCAGAGATGCAGCCAAGAGGCCCATGATCACTCTGGATGAACTGCAGAGATCTACAGCTGAGGTGGGAAACTCTGTCCATAGGACAACAATCAGTCCTATATTGCACAAATCTGGCCTTTATGGAAGAGTGGCAAGAAAAAAGCCATTTCTTAAAGATATCCATAAAAAGTGTTGTTTAAAGTTTGCCACAAGCCACCTGGGAGACACACCAAACATGTGGAAGAAGGTGCTCTGGTCAGATGAGACCAAAATTGAACTTTTTGGCAACAATGCAAAACGTTATGTTTGGCGTAAAAGCAACACAGCTGAACACACCATCCCCACTGTCAAACATGGTGGTGGCAGCATCATGGTTTGGGCCTGCTTTTCTTCAGCAGGGACAGGGAAGATGGTTAAAATTGATGGGAAGATGGATGGAGCCAAATACAGGACCATTCTGGAAGAAAACCTGATGGAGTCTGCAAAAGACCTGTAGACTAGGACGGAGATTTGTCTTCCAACAAGACAATGATCCAAAACATAAAGCAAAATCTACAACGGAATGGTTCAAAAATAAACATATCCAGGTGTTAGAATGGCCAAGTCAAAGTCCAGACCTGAATCCAATCGAGAATCTGTGGAAAGAACTGAAAACTGCTGTTCACAAATGCTCTCAATCCAACCTCACTGAGCTCGAGCTGTTTTGCAAGGAGGAATGGGAAAAAATGTAAGTCTCTCGATGTGCAAAACTGATAGAGACATACCCCAAGCGACTTACAGCTGTAATCGCAGCAAAAGGTGGCGCTACAAAGTATTAACTTAAGGGGGCTGAATAATTTTGCACGCCCAATTTTTCAGTTTTTGATTTGTTAAAAAAGTTTGAAATATCCAATAAATGTTGTTCCACTTCATGATTGTGTCACACTTGTTGATTCTTCACAAAAAAATACAGTTTTATATCTTTATGTTTGAAGTCTGAAATGTGGCAAAAGGTAGCAAAGTTCAAGGGGGCCGAATACTTTCGCAAGGCACTGTACATATTAAACCAAGTAACATACAAATAAACAAAAATACCAGTATTTACATAATGTGCAGTTATTTATCAAGCAAGCTAATGTTGAACAACTATACGCATTAACTGATTGATAGTTATTTTCTTACCTGCAATAACATTTTCAGCATTTGTTTTGTCTTCCTCTGTCAACTCCTCATGTTCTCCATATTGAAATGTTAAGAAGTTTGAGTTCATAGTCCGAACACACACAGAGACTTTTCGCACAACCCCAGGGCTATCAAGGTCCTCAATCTTGAGCTTGGATTTGCCTTGCTTTGATTTGGGTTTGCTTGGAGCTGTGATTGTGGGACGTTTCTTTAGACAAATGCTCTTGACTTCATCATCCAGACCTTCCGCTAGCATATGAACAGAAGATTGAAGAGTATTGCAAACACCATCTGTCATCACGTTTTTTCTTCTCTTTTTGGGAAGTCCTGGTTGCAGCTTCTTCAGTCGCTTGTACATATTTAGGTGAGATGTTTGCTTGTTGAACTTGTAGCACCTTTTCTTTTTCTGAACCTCCTGGGGATCGGTTGATGGGTCAGAAGCAATTTGGATTTCTTTGGATAAAAGTAAAGTCTCATACTCGCTCTGAAGAGTTTTGTCCAGCGTATATACTTCCTCACCAGACTCTCCTGGCA
The DNA here is from genome assembly GCF_057628025.1 of Oncorhynchus mykiss. Classification (NCBI taxonomy): domain Eukaryota; kingdom Metazoa; phylum Chordata; class Actinopteri; order Salmoniformes; family Salmonidae; genus Oncorhynchus; species Oncorhynchus mykiss. Next base: position 22,416,160 of record NC_143023.1, on the reverse strand, counting down.
CATGCCACTTGAAACTGGGATTCCTCAAAAGGGACCTCCTCTTTCCAAATTGCTTTCCGGGGGATAAGCCGTCACTCATGTCAGTGGTTTCCTTTTCGAGTTCCTGAGTTGAGAACAAATCGACATCTAACTGCGCCTCATTCAGAAATTCTTCATCGTCGATAGGCAGATCAGGAGTAAGCTCTCTACCTGTGCCATCTTCTCGTTTCCTTCCAGTGCGTGGGTGTAAGCCGAATAGTTGGCCTTTCTTCGGGGAGTTTCTACGAGGCAAAACAGACATGCCAGCATCATCCATAAACCTCTGTGGAGTCTTGATCACCCGTGAGGACCGGGCACTGACAACAGGCATGATGAAGTGCTTTATGTTTTTAAGGTACTTTGATTTACCATGCTGGTCATCAAAAGCATCAGACTGTGGTTCATCATCCACAGTGTCTTGTATATCCTGCTCCTCCAAAATTTGCTGGGCGAGATCAATTTCTACCTGCTTAGATAGAGTTTTAGGCCTGGCTCTTGGTCTTTTGCTACCAAGGAACTGAAGGCTTGAATTGGGGACCTTTTTCCTTCTGTTCTTGGTCTTGAGGATACCAATGAGTTTAGAGCTTGCCAGTGTGGAAGCAGCCTCTGGGGAATAAACTTCCTTTAGGTCCACCTCTTCAACAGCTTCAGGTACCTTACTTTCAGGTAATTTACTCTCATCACTCGTGCTCCCTTCTGGCCTCTGCCTTTGTTTCTGCCTCTGTCCAATCAAGGCTCTTCGCTTCTTTTTGCCATGTTTGAACAGACTTCTATGACGGCTTCGTTCTGTCTTTTCAATAACAGAGGGCTCCAAAAGCAGCACCTTTCCACTCCCTATTGGCTGGGTCTCTGGCTCCACCTTTACCACTGGTTGAGTGTCAGCCAAAGTCACAGGTTCAGATTGGGCTAATTCTATGTTTGGAGTTTCAGATGTTGGTGTCTTTGACTTCTTTCTAATCAAAAGGCTAGAAGTTCTTCTCCTAGGTTCAGAGACAAGAGACAATGTGGAGATCTCCTCTGTCTGCTGTTCAGATGGGGCCATCTCGGTGTTTGGAGCTTCAGATGATGTTGGTGTCTTTGACTTCTTTCTAATTGAAAGGCTAGAATTTCTTCTCCTTCTAGATTTAGAGACAACAGACAATGTGGAGATCTCCTCTGTCTGCTGTTCAGATAGGGCCGTCTCGGTGGTTGGAGTTTCAGGTCTTGGTGTCTTTGACTTCTTTCTAATTGAGAGGCTAGAATGTATTCTCCTTCTAGATTTAGAGACAACAGACAATGTGGAGATCTCCTCTGTCTGCTGTTCAGATCGGGCCGTCTCGGTGGTTGGAGTTTCAGATCTTGGTGTCTTTGACTTCTTTCTAATTGAAAGGCTAGAAGTTCTTCTCCTAGGTTCAGAGACAAGAGACAATGTGGAGATCTCCTCTGTCTGCTGTTCAGATGGGGCCATCTCGGTGTTTGGAGCTTCAGATGATATTGGTGTCTTTGACTTCTTTCTAATTGAAAGGCTAGAATTTCTTCTCCTCCTAGATTTAGAGACAACAGGCAATGTGGAGATCTCCTCTGTCTGCTGTTCAGATCGGGCAGTCTCGGTGGTTGGAGTTTCAGATGTTGGTGTCTTTGACTTCTTTCTTATTGAAAGGCTAGATGTTCTTCTCCTAGGTTTAGAGACAACAGACAACTTACAGGCCTCCTCTGTCTGTGGTTCAGACGGGGCTATCTCGGTGTTGAGAGTTCCAGATGTTGGTGTCTTTGACTTCTTTCTTATTGAAAGGCTAGATGTTCTTCTCCTAGGTTTAGAGACAACAGACAACTTACAGGCCTCCTCTGTCTGTGGTTCAGATGGGGCCATCTCTGTGTTTGCAGTTTCAGATGGTGTCTTCCTTGACTTCTTTCTAATTGAAAGGTTAGAACTTCTTCTCCTAGGTTTAGAGACAACAGACAATGTGGAGACCTCGGTCTGTGGTTCAGATGGGGCTAACTCTGTGTTTGGAGATTCAGTGGGTTCAGGTAACATCTGCGTCTTCCCTGGCCTCTTTCTAACTGAAACACTCAAACTTCTTCTCCTTCTAGGTTTAGAAACAGACAATGTGGAAACCTCAGTCTTCAAAACCTCATTGGTCTGTGGTTCTGCTTCACTGGAAAGTTCATCAGATGGATGTTCCACATTTGGACTTGTTTGAAGCTTGTGTTTGTGGGTTGTCCAGGGTTTATGACTTCCACGCTTCTTCCGTGGTGTAGACATCTTCGCCAGTCTTCTCCTCCTTGCTTTGGGAGTTGGCACAGCATTTGTGTCTGATAAAGACATTTTTTCCTCCAGAATTTCACTTGAATCTTTTGTGATTACCACTATCTTTTTTTCTTCAGGCGCAGGAGTAGTTTGATGGATCAGGAATGATGGTTTTGAGCGTTTAGGTTTACCGGGTGAGGAGACCTTTTTTATCTGAAGGGGTGGAACAACCATTGCCACAGTATTACCACAGTCAGTTTGAGTGGCCTCCTCTGGATGTGGTTGCGTTCCCTGTCCCACCTCAACATGAAGAAATGACTTTTCCTCAAGAGACAAAGCCTCCTTAATCTTCTTATTGGAAGACTTCTCATTATGTGTGTGCTCAGCATCTTTGGAAGTGGTACAACTCGTGGCCTCTTTCTCTTCAGGGTTCTCAACATTCTTGATCACACTGGGTTCAAAAAGAGAGGCATTGTCTAATTCAGTGTTATTCCGCTGCTTCTCTGTTCCTTTGACAGTATTTCCAGAGGCCTGCACTTGGGTGTCCTTTCTTTTCCCCTTAACCAATGTAAGTGTCCACACAAACTTGCTTCGTTTCTTCTTACGAGAGGAGCCCTTACTGTCAGTCCGAGATGAGCCTTCCAATTTGGGGTTTCTGATTTTAATCAGCTTAAAACTTGGAATCCCGATTATGTCATCATCATTTTTAAAAGCCAGACCGTCATTGGATTCAACAATTGGCTTTTCAGGTTCTGTGGCTAACGGAACATGGATTTCTGTGAAAATCTTCTCTCCTTGATGTGCCTTGCTTTGTTTACGCCTACTCTTTCTGGGTGGTGTTTTGGCTTCCTCTATTCTTGAAACCTCTAACAATGACTCTGCCAGACATACTTTGTCATTGCTCTGGTTTTTTAATTCTGTTACAAGGCCTTCATGTGTTTCGGAGGATGGATTAGTAGTTCGATTTCTTCTCCGGATCACCAGTTTATTGACTTCAGTGCTTACCTCTGTGGTTCTTTCTTTCCGTTTGAATTTCTTAATGTCAGTTTTTGGCTCCGCATTTCCACTTTCCAGTGCAATGTCCTGTTTGCCTGTTGATTTTATACCCCCCTCTGATTTTTGGTCATCAACATCCCCAACTTTGGCCCCCCTTTGAACACAGGGTTCAGTGATCTTGGAGGCAGATCTACCACGCCTCCTTGCCGGTATGGCTCCTCCGCCTCCCTCATCCTCAGTGCCATTCAGATGCTGTGCCTCGGTCTTTAATTTGACATGGGCACTGGAGATCTGGTCACCTTTGACGTCATTAGCCTTTGATTGAAAATGTAATCCTTTTACCTTCAGCTTCTCCACAGATTTTATACGTCCTCCCTTTTCCTTTCGCACCGTCTTCTTGGCCACCAACTTGATGGTAATCCTTGGAGTTAAAGCTGCCCCGTTTTTCGCAGGACGCCTCTCCTTTGCTGGGTTTGAGTGCTTGTTTTTTGAACCCTTCCTACCATCATTGGAAGGCACTGCATCTGGAGAAATTGCACAGTGGATTTCTTGTGAAGATCGTGCATCTTCTTCAGGAGTGGGAGACTCATCTGTCTCCTTTGGGGTGACTACAAGGGGTGGCTTCTCTCGTATCCTTTTTGATTTTGTTTGGACAGGATCACCTTATGGAGGAAAAGAACAAATGAGAGAAGAAATTACTATCATATCTAAGCTGATATACAATGGCTTCAGAAAGTATACATACCCCTTCTCTTATTCCACATTGTTGTGTTACAGCCGGAATTCAAAATGGTTTAAAATGAAATTTCTCACCCATCTACACACAATACCGCATAATGACAAAGTGAAAACTAATTTATTGCAAATGAAATACACAAATCTAATTTACATATATATTTACTCAGGGGTGTGAATAGTTGTCAGAATCACCGTTGGCAGTAATTACAGCTGTGAGTCTTTATGGGTGAGTCTATAAGAGCATTGCACCACTGAATTGTACAATATTTGCACATTACTCTATTTAAAATTCTGCAGGCTGTCATGTTGGTTGCTGATCATAGCTAGACGTCCATTTTCAAGTCTTGCCATAGATTTTCAAGCAGATTTAAGGGAACAGTTGTAACTAGGCCTCTCAGTAACCTTCAATGTCATCTTCGTAAGCAACACCAGTATAGACTTGCAGTGGCGGAAAAAGTACCCAATATACCTTAACAGAAAATGACTCCAGTAATAGTGAAAGTCACCCAGTAAAATACCAGAGTAAAAGTCTAAAAGTATTGGGTTTTAAATATACTTAGGTATCAAAAGTAAATGTATAAATACATTTCAAAGTCCTTATATTAAGCAAACCAGACCACCATTTTATTCTGGATAGAGGGGAACACTCCAACACTTACACATAATTTACAAATTAAGCACTTTGTGTTTAGTGATTCCTCCAGCTCAGGCAGTAGGGATGACCAGTGATGTTCTCTTGATAAGTGTGTGAATTAGACCCTGTTCCTGACCTGCTAAGCATTCAAAATGTAACAAGTAATTTTGAGTGTCATAGAAAATGGAGTAAAAAGTACATTATTTTCTTTAGGAATGTAGTGAAGCAAAAGTAGTAAAAATATAAATAGTAAAGTCCAAAACAAACTACTTAAGTAAAAATACTAAAAAGGTACGTACAGTTGAAGTCAGACATTTACATACACCTTAGACAAGTACATTTAAACTCAGTTTCACAGATCCTGACATTTAATCCTAATAAAAATTCCCTGTCTTAGGTCAGTTAGGATCACCACTTTATTTTAAGAATGTGAAATGTCAGAATAATAGAGAATGGTTGATTTCAGCTTTTATTTCATCACATTCCCAGTGGGTCAGAATTTCACAGATTCAATTAGTATTTGGTAGCATTCCCTTTAACTTGGGTCAAACGTTTTGGGTAGCCTTCCACAAGCTTCCAACAATAAGTTGGGTGAATTTTGGCCAATTCCTCCTGACAGAGCTGGTGTAACTGAGTCAGGTTTGTAGGCCTCCTTGCTCACACATGCCTTATCAGTTCTGCCCACACATTTTCTTTAGGATTGAGGTCAGGGCTTTGTGCTAGCCACTCCAATACCTTATCCTTAAGACATTTTGCCACAACTTTGGAAGTATGCTTGAGGTCATTGTCCATTTGGAAGACCCATTTGCGACCAAGCTTTAACTTCCTGACTGATGTCTTGAGATGTTGCTTCAATATATCCACATAATTTTCTTCCTCATGATGCCATCTATTTTGTGAAGTGCACCAGTCCCTCCTGCAGCAAAGCACACCCACAACATGATGCTGTCACCCCGTGCTTCACGGTTGGGATGGTGTTCTTCGGCTTGCAAGCCTCCCCCATTATCCTCAAAACATAAGGATGGTCATTATGGCCAGTTCTATTTTTGTTTCATCAGACCAGAGGACATTTTCCAAAAAGTACAATTTTTGTCCCCATGTGCAGTTGCAAACCGTAGTCTGGCTTTTTAATGACAGTTTTCGAGCAGTGGCTTCTTCCTTGCTGAGCGGCCTTTCAGATAAGTCGATATAGGACTTGTTTTACTGTGGATATAGATACTTTTGTACCTGTTTCCTCCAGCATCGTCACATGGTCATTTGCTGTTGTTCTGGGATTGATTTGCACTAAAGTACGTTCATCTCTAGGAGACAGAACGCGTCTCCTTCCCAAGCGGTATGACGGCTACGCGTTCCCATGGTGTTTATACTTGTGTACTATTGTTTGTACAGATGAACGAACGGGGTACCTTCAGGCGTTTGGAAATTGTTCCCAAGGATGAAACAGACTTGTGGAGGTCTACAATTGTTTTCTGAGGTCTTGGCTGATTGTCCCATGATTTCAAGCAAAGGGGCACGGAGTTTGAAGGTAGACCTTGAAATACATCCACAGGTACACCTCCAATTCACTCAAATGATGTCAATTAGCATATTAGAAGCTTCTTAAGCCATGACACCATTTTCTGGAATTTTCCAAGCTGTTTAAAAGGCAAAGTCAACTTAGTATGTAAACTTCTGACCAACTGGAATTGTGATAGTGAATGAAGTGAAATAATCTGTCTGTAAACAAATGTTGGAAAAATAACTTGTGTCATGCACAAAGTAGATTTCTGAACCGATATGCCAAAACTATAGTTTGTTAACGAGACATTTGTGAGGTTGGAGTTTTAATGACTCCAACCTAAGTGTGTAACCTTCCGACTTCAACTGTATGTATGCATGTATGTATGTAGTTCTCTCTACCGCATGGCAAGCGGAACCGGAGTGCCAAGTCTAGGACAAAAAGGCTTCTCAACAGTTTTTACCCCCACGCCATAAAAAAACTCCTGAACAGGTAATCAAATGGCTACCCAGACTATTTGCATTGTGTCCCACCACCCACCAACCCCTCTTTTACGCTACTGCTACTCTCTGTTCATAATATATGCATAGTCACTTTAACCATATCTAAATACTACCTCAATCAGCCTGACTAATCTGTGTCTATGTAGCCTCGCTACTTTTAGACTCGCTACTGTATATAGCCTTTTTACTGTGGTTTTATTTCTTTACTTACCTATTGTTCACCTAATACCTTTTTTGCCCTATTGGTTAGAGCCTGTAAGTAAGAATTTCACTGTAAGGTGAAATACCTGTTGTATTCGGAGCATGTAACAAATATTAATTTGATGTACATATTTGTCATTGTGTAGTAGGTTATTGTCTTGTTGAAAGGTGAACTTGTCTTCCAGTGGCTGTTGGAAAGCACACCAAACCAGGTTTTCCTCAAGGATTTTGCGTGTGCTTATCTCTATCCTGTTTCTTTTTGTCCTAAAAAAAAAAAACTCACTAGCAGTTGCCGATGACAAGCAAACCCATAACATTGTAAATATGAAGAGAGTTACTCAATGATGTGGTGTGTTGGATTTACCCCGAACATAACACTTACTTCCTAGGTATCATGAGAAGGATTGCAAAGGGTCGGAATCTTTCCGGGAATTTTCCATGGGAAGATAAGCCTGGGACTTTTGCTTAAATTCATCAAAAAAGTTAACTTATAACGGTGAACCTTTTATGTGGGATACACGAGGCAATTCTAGGTCTTGTGGCATATTTTGGTTAAACTATCCCCAATTCAATGGAATTGCAACCCACGGCATCTTCCATCAAATGTGCAGTGCACTCTTCCAGCACATGTACAGCTGATTCTCAAGATCTTGCACACTAATGTTGAGCCCACACTACTACACTGTCTGAGCCAAGGACTACATGCTTTCTGGTAGGTTTTGATTACAATACTGGGTGAGGGGATATATTTTATATGACATACATACATTTGTTAACTAGTAAATAGTTGCCTACAGCAAAGTGTGTTTAAATCATTTCTAACTGGTTAACAAATTCTGCTAGTTAGTGTTTGCTACCATGTGTGTTTTAGCTTGCATGAGCCTGCTAACTGAGGAGTGTTAATTCATCCGTTTCAATACGTTTCATTTTAAAACATTTATCTTACAAAGGAGTTGTTTAATCTGACTGCTTAACTATTTATCTGTACATGGAATTGTATTTTGGATTTTCTTTAAAAAAAAATCTAATCTTTACAGGAAAATGCCACAGGCACTATCTGATGTGTGGAGACATTTCACTGCAGTCAATGTAGAAGGAAAAGCTGTGCCCATTTGCAAATACTGTGCTAAATCATGTGAAGAATGCAACAAAGATGCAGAATCATCTGGCCAAGTGCATAAAGTTCCCTGAGCGCTCACAACAAGCAACCTCTGACAAAAGTCCCTCTACTTCTATTCGAGGTGAAAATGATGAGACACCTTATCGATAGCAACAGCTCATGGTCCTCCTGGAATCAGAAGTTTATTTGACTCAATGGAGGAACGTAATCAGAGAAATGCTGATGAATGTCTTGTTGAGCTGTGCATGCAACTGGTTCACCTCGGATGCCCACAGGCAATGTGTATTGGAAGAGATTTCTGAATGTTCTTAGCCTAGCATTCACCCCTCCAACCAGACATGCTTTATCTACTAATTTGCTTGATGCATAGTTCAGAGTTCAAGTGAAAGTCAAGCAAATCATAGAGAAAGCAGACTGTATTGCAATCATCTCTGATGGGTGGTTAAATGTTCGTGGGTAAGGAATAATTAACTACATTCTCTTACCCCTCAACCGGTATTCTACAAGAGCACAGACACAAGGAACAGCAGACACACCGGTCTCCACATTGCAGATGAGCTGAAGGCAGTCAATGAACGTGGACCACAGAAGGTATTTGCACTGGTGACAGACAATTCTGCGAACATGAAGGCTGCTTGGTCTAAAGTGGAAGAGTTTTACCGTCACATCCATTGGCTGTGCTGCTCATGCATTGAATCTGCCCCTCAAGGACATCATGGCACTGAAAACAATGGATACACTCTACAAGAGAGCCAAGGAAATGCTTAGGTATGTGAAGGGTCATCAAGTTATAGCAGCAATCTACGTCACCAAGAAAAGTTAGAAGAATAAGAGCACCACATTGAAGCTGCCCAGCAACACCCATTGGGGTGGTGTTGTCATCATGTTTGACAGTCTCCTGGAGGGGAAGGAGTCTCTCCTAGAAATGGCCATATCACAGTCTGCCAATATGGACAGCCCCATCAAGAGGATCCTCCTCGATGATGTATTTTGGAAGAGAGTGGTAAACAGCCTAAAACCTATAGCAGTAGCCATTACACGGATTGAGGGAGACAATGCCATCTTGTCTGATGTTCAGACTCTGCTTGCAGATGTAAGAGAAGAATATCCGTACGGCCCTGCCCACTTCACTGTTGCTCAAAGCAGAGGAAACTGCAGTTCTGAAATGCATCAAAAACCGCAAAGCCTTCTGCCTGAAGCCCATACACACCGTAGTGTACATGTTGGACCTTAAGTATGCTGGCAAGAGCATCCTGTCTGGTGCAGAAATCAAGAAGGCCTATGGTGTCATCACTACCATGTCTCGCCACCTTGGCCTGGATGAGGGCAAGGGTCTTGGCAGTCTGGCGAAGTACACTTCCAAGCAAGGGCTTTGGGATGGAGATGCAATATGGCAGTCGTGCCAACATATCTAATCAGCCACCTGGTGGAAGGGGCATTGTGGATCTGAGGCTCTTTCCCCTGTTGCCTCCCATCATCCTCCAAATCTCACCAACATCAGCCGAGTCAGAGTGCAACTGGTCCTTGTTTGGGAACACACACACCAAAGCAGGCAACAGGCTGACCAATACAAGGGTTGAAAAATTGGTGGACATCCGGGCAAATTTGAGGCTTTTTGAGACTGACAACGAGACATCCTCAACAAGGTTGGAAAGTGATAGTGAAGATGCAAATTAATTACTTAAAAATCATACAATGTGATTTTCTGGATTTTTGTTTTAGATTCCGTCTCTCACAGTTGAAGTGTACCTATGATAAAAAAAATTACAGACCTCTACATGCTTTGTAAGTAGGAAAACCTGCAAAATTGGCAGTGTATCAAATACTTGTTCTCCCCACTGTGTGTTGAAAACATTTTTGGGAGAAGCGATGGATCATATATTCCCTTTTGTTGTTCAGTGAAATCATCCCATGTGAAGAGTCAACTCATTTAATTAAAGTTCAATTAGTAACTGCATTTTTTAAATTATTTTTTTCCATTGGAAGGATTTAATAATTTGCAATTATGTCTACTTATGATAAGGTAAAAGGTTTATGTTTGTCTCCATATGATATGGTAAATATATCCAATGCAAAAAACATCTACATTTAAATGGTATTAATATTAAATTTCCAAATTTCCATATATTCCCACAGAAAGTTTCCACCTCTGAATATTCCCCAAAATGTGCAACCCTATTTCCCCAGTCACATTTTTATTTATGAAGCATACCATAGTTTCCCAGAACAGCAGCCAGTCGTGTTCGGGAGAAAGCGGGAGCTGGTGAGTCCATTGTGTTCTCTATCTATCGGTCTCTGTGTGGCGCACATGAGGTGATAAAGTTACACTTGTATGCAATTCACTACTAAGTGTTAGCCATCAGATATCTTATAAACTGTCTAAGATGTGCTATACTCTCCAGCTGTGTATTTGGTTACTTGTTAGTTACTTGTAAGTGGCTGAATTAATAAGGAGATGGGCGGTTAGCTTTCTGCCGTGTTTGATAAGTCAAAGAGCTATGGATGAATTATCTGTACAGTTGCCATTTTTTCTCTGTGCTTCCAACTATTGTTTTTTCACCCTTTCTGTTCTCCTCCCCTCTTCTCAGCATACAGATGCTGTTCTTCCTTCAGACAAGCATGCAATACAAATTTGTTTATTTGCACAATTTCTCTCGTTCACTTTAGCTTATAAATGTCTACACCAGAAATTACTACTAGCTATACTTGTATAACATTATTAGCTGGATTTACCAGTCTTTTCAATTGGTTTGTTTGTTTGTGCCCGTTAGCATTCAGCTAAAAGCGTCCATGAGAATTTGCCATTAATTGTGCTAATTTTGTTGTAATTCTGGTAATAGACTGCCAATGGGCCTTTTTTGCGTTTTGAGCCTCTTGTGTGCTATACCAGTAATACCGTAAATCCCGGTATGGCAGAATAACAGTATGAAAATCTCGATTCCGCCCAAGAATAATAGATAGGTGGCAAGGGATGGGCATAGGTGTAGAATAGGCTAATACTTACTTTTGGAGGGATTATGTCTGGACCGTATGGGGCCTTTATATCCTTTACGATCAGATTCAAATCCTGTGAAATCATCTCCCTGAAAGGCAAGGTCAGATTATTAACTTTGGACACCCAACATTCTTTTTCCGACTGTTTCACAATTTTCCATAACCTCACAACAGTTTGATACCGAATATGCATTTGAAATTGATGAATAGTAGTTTACATGCAACAAATAGGTCTAAAAGCTTTGACAACTGTGACAATAACCTAACACACACACACACCTGAACACAACTAGGCCTATGTAATTGATTGCTAGTACTAATACTGTTGACTACAGGATCTTTTTTTATATCCCAATCTTGAGGGAGAACAGTGGCAGGGCAATCAAAAATGATATTGTGTAATGTCATGTAGTGAGTAGGTTATTCCATGATAACAGAATTACGCGGAGACTCCTATTTTTTACATTCAAATGTATGCGAAAGAAAAAAACATTGATTTCAAAGTTGAACAAACCGAACAAACTCTATGCACAAGGACTACTTTGAACAATTTACACAGAACATTTCACAAAAATACATTTACTGGTAGAACTGTGCAGATGCTAAATTTGGTAACAGTAAAATCTCCCTCTGTTATTGCAACCACATTTTCCAAAAACGTCAGATTCAAAGATGTTAGCAGAAAGAATGGAGTGTCAGCTATGACATGACACCTTGACTTTGAAAATCGATGTTGGTTATTGAATACACTATGTGAAGTGAATTTACAACCGGCAACAGAACAATGATTGCGGAATTACCTAATCGGTCTCTGATCTGTACAACACAGAAATGCATAATTATGGATATGATTTTCACTCTTCATGGTGATGTATCCTGAATTAGGTACACAAAAAGGTACAAAATATGCAATATCTTACTTTGCATATATGGGTATTATTCTACACACTGGCCATTATTCTCATGATCTCTGTCACCAATTAAGACCAAATTTGGTTGGTCCAGAACAAATCTGAACCAATCATAGACTTCTATGTAGGGTACAGTTCAGTACTAGGATTGCAAATTTTGGTAAATTTTGCTGCCGACTATCCGACCATCATTAACCGGTCAATAAAACAGCTACATTTTTACAAACAGTAAAATGGCATGACCAACTGAAAATACTATGCATTAAAAAGGAGAGGACATTTTTCATTAAGAGCTTAAATGCAAACATGCAACTCTACCACACCTATTGTTTTAAAGTCAAAATGTTATAGCCTATTATGGAACATGCAACTCTTGTAATGAAGCAGCCAATAAAACGTCATTTTCAAACACTTGCCAAAATGCATTATGCGGGAAAAAGTAGTTCTAAAACTGTGCACCTAAAGCGAGCCGATTCATGTGTGACAGGGATTCAAATCTGTCACACAAAAAGACGGGGAATCTAAAAGCAACAACTAGGATGGGTTGTTAATATGACTAGGATTGTGCCTTTTGCTTCTAGCCAACAAAAGAAAGTTGATATGAAAATCAATAGAACAGTAGAGAAATTAAAGTTAATGGCATGAGGAAGTCTATATAAAATAATTGCCTGTTTTTATGGTTGGATTTTCTCTGGGCGACCTTGAAGCCAGGTAAGAAATGGCTCATTATTTGAAGTAAAGTAAAACTTTCAGGTTTCAAACAATTATACTGCCTAAAGCTCATGTTGCAAAGTGGTGGGTGATAGCCTGACTATCGTTGACTATAGCATATGCACTCGAATGGGAAATGGGAGGCAGGCTTAAAATACGAGTTGAGATTGAGAAATAAAAAGTAATATATAAAAGCACGTTTCACTCCAGTACCATCTTTTGAGGAGCTGCTCTCTGACAGGTGATAGGCCATTCTCTGTATGCTGTGCACGTGCGATAAATAAGATACAGGAGAACCAATGAAAATACACAAGAACAATTTAATTCCCCTAAATTATGCCAATTAACCCATAGACTGATAAGCATGAGCGGTCAACTGTATTTTCGGCGGCTAACCAATTAACTGTTAAGATCCCTATTCAGTACAGTAGACTCTACTGTACCAGGGATCACGTTAGAGTTCAGAAATCTGCATTTTCATCAAAATCTGTGTTTTAAACCATTTCCCACGAGTTTTATGTTGAAAGAGTGCCTTTTTGTTTCAATAGGGTGATCAGTGGAGTGCAACTATAGTTCTTTACAGAAAATACATTAGTGCAACACATTCGTCAGAAAATAGCTTCATTTTCATCAGATGACAACAGAAGTGCAACATTATCTGGCTTACAGCCACACAAGTAAATTAGTTTACAATGAAAAAAAATCTAGGTATTTTTTGCAAAAACGATGTATGACCATCATATTTCAATTGTTTATTATCATAGAAAGAGATTAGCTAGCTACATTTCCTAATGTGTCTCTTGAAGTTAATCTTGCATTTTACCTGAGAAAAATAGGCTACACCGATAAAATTACCAGAGAAAAGTACCTACATGTCAGTCAGAGCACAATGCCTGTTTGTGAATTCTCATTCGAGTGAAGTGCAACTGAAACACAAAATTAGTCTGATGCCAAGCAGAAATTACAATAAGCATTTTAGATCTGTGCTTGTAAAACGCAGCAAGATACAGCATCTTAGGCGTTCTCTTTTTCTGAGGGAAAAATGCAAAATTTCTGCATTAACGCGTAATGATCTATACTCTTTATTGTACCCAGTTGTGCTTCACTGTACTGTGCAAACTTGTGAAACAGACGTCCATGATTTGGTATGATCACCGATCATAGACGTCTATGTTTGGGCTAAATCGAGGCCGGTCTAAACCCGACGTCTCTGGACGTTGAAATCAAGGCCATGGCGGACTGACCAAATGTCAACGTGCCAGTTACAGTAAATGGAAAGCAAGTGGTCTCGTGGGTAGTTGTCAGTAAGAGCTGGGAGAAGTTGCATTAACTGGGGGGGGGGGGGGGGGGGGGGGGGGGGGGGGTGTAAATCAGACCCTTTTGACTTTTTCTACAACACAAAAATACATTACAACCTTATTCTAAAACATATTACGCCCCCACCCCCCCCCACCCCCACACATTTACATAAGTATTCAGACCCTTTACTCAATACTTTGTTGAAGCATATTTCAGGTCTCTCCAGAGATGTTCAAATCGGGTTCAAGTCCGGGATCTGGCTGGGCCACTCAAGGACATTTAGAGACTTGTCCCGAAGCCACTCCTGTATTGTCTAGCCTAGTGGTTAGAGCGTTAGGCCAGTAACCGAAAGGTTGCTGGATCGAATCCCCGAGCTGACAAGGTAAACATCTGTCATTCTGCCTCTGAGCAAGGCAGTTAACACACTGTTCCCTGGGCACCAAAGATGTGGATGTCGATTAAGGCTGCCTCCCGCACAGCTCTGATTCAAAAGGAGTTGGGTTAAATGTGGAAGACATTTCAGTTGAAGGCATTTAGTTAGTACTACTGACTAGGTATCCCCCTTTCCCTTTCTTTGCTTAGTGTCGTTGTCCTGTTGAAGATTCAACCCAGTCTGAGGTCCTGAGCATTCTGGAGCAGGTTTTCATCAAGGTACTATGCTCCGTTCATCTTTCCCTCGATCCTGACTCCCAGTCCCTTCCACTGAAAAACATGCCCATAGCATGCTGCTGCCACCAACTTGCTTCACTGTAGGGATGGTGCCAGGTTTCCTCCAGACGTGACACTTGGCATTCAGAGTAGAGGTCGACCGATTAATCGGAATGGCCGAATAATTAGGGCCGATTTCAAGTTTTCATAACAATCAGAAATCGGTATTTTTGGGCACCGATTTTTTAAAATGTGTTTTTATTTATATTAACGCCTTTATTTAACTAGGCAAGTCAGTTAAGAACACATTCTTATTTTCAATGACGGCTTAGGAACGGTGGGTTAACTGCCTCGTTCAGGGGCAGAACGACAGATTTTCACCGTGTCAGCTCGGGGTATCCAATCTTGCAACCTTACAGTTAACTAGTCCAACACAATAACGACCTGCCTCTCTCTCGTTGCACTCCACAAGGACTGTTACGCAAATGCCGTAAGCCATGGTAAGTTGCTAGCTAGCATTAAACTTATCTTATAAAAAAACAATCAATCATAATCACTAGTTAACTACACATGGTTGATGATATTACTAGATGTTATCTAGCATGTCCTGCATTGCATATAATCTGACTGAGCATACAAGCATCTAAGTATCCGACTAAGCGGTGGTAGGCTGAAGCAGGTGTGTAAACATTAATTCAAACAGCACTTTCGTGCGTTTTGCCAGCAGCTCTTCGTTGTGCGTCAAGCATTGCGCTGTTTATGACTTCAAGCATATCAACTCCCGAGATGAGGCTGGTGTAACCGAAGTGAAATGGCTAGCTAGTTAGCGCGCGCTAATAGTGTTTCAAACATCACTCGCTCTGAGCCTTCTAGTAGTTGTTCCCCTTGCTCTGCATGGGTAACGCTGCTTCGATGGTGGCTGTTGTTGTTGTGTTGCTGGTTTGAGCCCAGGGAGGAGCGAGGAGAGGGACGGAAGCTATACTGTTACACTGGCAATACTAAAGTGCCTATAAGAACATCCAATAGTCAAAGGTTAATGAAATACAAATGGTATAGAGGGAAATAGTCCTATAATTCTTATAATAACTACAACCTAAAACATCTTACCTGGGAATATTGAAGACTCATGTTAAAAGGAACCACCAGCTTTCATATGTTCTCATGTTCTGAGCAAGGAACTGAAACGTTAGCTTTCTTACATAGCACATATTGCACTTTTACTTTCTTCAACACTTTGTTTTTGCATTATTTAAACAAAATTGAACGTTTCATTATTTACTTGAGCCTACATTGATTTTATTTATGTATTATATTAAGTTAAAATAAGTGTTCATTCAGTATTGTTGTAATTGTCATTATTTTGGTCCTCCAATAAATCGGTATCAGCGTTGAAAAATCATAATCGGTCGACCTCTAGTCTTTACTTCAACATTGTGTTTTGATTTATTTCTAATACCTTTTAAGACTTTCTGGTAGATATTTTTAAAGACCCGTTTCCATCTTTTTTTTGTGCCAGAAATCAATTCCTAATTTGCAAAAAAACTGTATTTTCTTTAATGCATCTGTACCTTTATTTTCCAAAAATATACTCTTCGCTTTCATTTGACACCCAATTTGATATGCTCCTACGAACTTCACCTTGGTGCTCATGGGTTCTTTTACATGGAAATGACCATGTATAGTGTTATAGGTTACTGCCTACTTGGAATAGGTCTCCCATGTCAAATGTTTACTATCACTGGGATGACCTGTAGATTATTGTGCTAGTCTTGAGCACCAAACTATACCATTACAAACCCAACACAAGTGCACTGGACAAGCCATTACATCAACTAGTTAAGTTAATCATTCAAAAACAGTCCAAGCACATCTTTCAAATGATCTTCTCCTCCAGGTAATGCATCTTTGTTCATGGATGGCGAGACATTACCAAGAAACCAGCAGCAATTTACCCAGTCATGCCTGGGAACTGGGGAGGGGTTGCAGGCCTCTAACTACATCTGCTACATGCCTGTTAATATGCAAATAAAGTCGATATTGTGGCAGCAGCATTTTGTCAGCTAATGTGGAGCTTGGGTCCAAGCCAGATTATTAACATATGAATACTTGCAGTCATTAGGTAGGCCTAGGTCATTTATATTTCAAATGTAAATATATAATATGCTTGGTGCTCCTCTCTTGCTTGTGATGAAATAGAAAATGGACTGCAATAGCAGGCCAAGTAACGTTAACATCTCACATCATGACAAATGTACCCACTACCGGGTTTCGTTATCAGTTTCCCTCCAATGACTTCAACAACCTAGTTACATTAATTGACTCAGTGACAGCGACAAAAAAACTGACCTGGTGACATTCTGCAAGCCTTGTTCTTGAAAGGAACGTGAAATGATCCCCATACACCGTAGTTAGTTAGCTATCATAGAGAGTAGGTATCTGACGTAGCCCCTCCCCCTCTTGAATCCATAGAAACATTTATGTAGCTACGTTCGTTACTCACTGCAGCAATTACAGGCATGAACCAGTTAAATACTAATTTAAGACAAATACCTGACTAGCTAGCGTGGGTGTAAGTTATTCGTGGTAAATATTATGTCTAACTAACCATAGAGCTCCAATGCAGACAAATATTACATTAGCCTTCCCCTTTGTTAGCTAGCGCTATTGACGAACATCTCATGAAGTCGCTACTGCTAACGTTAGCTGGCTAGCTAACTAATGTTGACACTTAAAGCAAAGTATTATGAAACGGGGCCAACTCTACATGACACACACACACACAAAACTACACACCAACACAGGTAACCAAAATGGCATGATAAAATAAGCAAAAATATACTAACTCCAGCAGCGATTTGGGCTCTCACCTCTTCGCTCCCACTTGAGCTGTACCCAGCCTCCGCTAAGCTCTTGTGGTTCGACTCTATCCCAAGTAAGCGCAAGTGAGACTGGTCCTCGTTTAACGAGAGAACCAGGCTTGTGGGCCTTGGGCCTCCAGCATTAGTCACATCCTCAGCTTCTGCCCCTGATCGGTCGAGTTGCCATCGCTTCTCAGAACGCAAGCGGCTGCGAGACGACCATGGCCGACCAGGGAAGCGACCTCGGGGTGCAGCAGTACCAACTTGGCCTCCTATGGCAGCCGCGGTTGCTGATCCGCATCCCGCTGCCGCCATCATAGCTTCAAAAACAACACCGATAGCAACTTGAGGTGAGACAAGAGGGAAGGCGCGAGAAAGGGAGGGGGGACCCGCAAGGCTGCCGGGAAATGAAGTATGTCCAAGGAAAGCTTCACAGGGTAACTTGCAAATCTTTATTTAAATTATGATTGGAATTTATAGGGGTGGTGTGTGCAATGCATTATGTAATACAAGTAATAAACCCATTTGATATTAAACAAAGGACGCATTGGTCGATCATCGTTTCATTACAACCATTACGTTTATTGATAATTAACTACAAGGCCCAGCTTCCCTCCATGCAAAAAAATACACATTTTGTGAATGGCCATCTACCGCTGTACCAATATTTTTATGCTTTTTCCTATTCCTCAGAGCGGCTTGTCCTCGTCTTTTGATATGATCATACAAATTGCACCACTATACATTATGTGCGCGCTCCTTACATGAGAGAGAGAGTATATGCACTTAAATCAAGCTCTAAACAGAATTTGAAAAGAAGAATTGAAAATATCCACAAGTCTAGGCCTATATTATTTTGCATTGATAAGAGGAGAATTATGGTTGTATATTGTAGTAAACTTCCCTGATGAAAATTATTCACAGAATAAGACAGGCAGGTTAACAGTAATTCTGCAACTGCAAAGCACATATTTTGCATTGCAATTCACATCATCTGCACTGTCAGCAATCATAGGTGATTTACTACAAGCAAAAGTGAATTACACTGTTGAAATATATTTTAATTTAAATGCCAAAACATACGTTTCTATGTACGCTATCTGAACTACAACGAACGGAGGGGGGGGGGGGGGGAAACTGGAGTAGGAAGCGGAAATGAACAAATTGACATTCTCTTTTGTGTGTATGTTTTGAGCTGTTGAACGTGAAGTTGTCAAGCAATTTAGAGGTATTTGACATCTATGTAATTAAAGATTACAGGTAAAAGCCTCGGAAAATATTATTAATTATGTATTTTCTGTAATAGAGGACAATTGCTGTTAACATTGTAGCATATATTTTTAGCCATCCAGTACGCATTATTCTCGACTGCTTTTTCAAAACGTATCTACTAGCCTACACATTTCGCCTTAAAATACTTCAGTTCGCAAAATTGGTGTTTAAATATGTTATCGTGTCATCTGGGCAGATAGCCAGGCAAAAGTTCGGTGGAAACACAAGACTTGTTCCATTCTTATCGATAGATGGCACCCTCGTATTTTACAGACGGGCAGTTCCATGAAGCCGAAATGTGCCAGTCTTGATCTTCAAAATACCCTCTCACTTTTATCCTCTTCCATCATACTTCAAGGTCTCTTTGAAAAGCTGTCAATACGAAG
Source organism: Oncorhynchus mykiss (assembly GCF_057628025.1). Lineage (NCBI taxonomy): Eukaryota > Metazoa > Chordata > Actinopteri > Salmoniformes > Salmonidae > Oncorhynchus > Oncorhynchus mykiss. The sequence continues at coordinate 22,397,146 of NC_143023.1, read as the reverse complement.
GGGGAAATCAACATGAACCTAGAGCGCCTTCCCAATGAGGAGAAACTCACCCTCTGTAGGAAATACTATTTCGGTAAGTTGGTAAGTCTGAACCACCAAGTGTTGTTTTTCTCTAATTATAAGCCACGTGACCAGGGGATTTCTGTCCCCTGGCATGGTTCAAAGAGAAAAACATTGCATGAGCTCTCCAATGTTAGTGTTTACAACGTGTGTGTGTGTATATATATATAAGTAATGCAAGAATCATGTAGTAATACTGTAATGACTTTCTATCTCAGGGGGATTTGCATTCCTTCCGTTCCTGTGGCTGGTGAATGTGGTGTGGTTTTTCAAAGAGGCCTTTGTAAAGCCAACATATACTGAACAACTTCAGATCAAAACATGTGAGTGTCAATCATCCAATCAGAGTCAATGTACACAGAGAAAGTGCTGTTAATTAATGTAACTCAAGATTCCTGTACAAATGATTAGTTGTCCATATTTGTTGTGGCAAATCCACATACTGGATAAATAATACATTTGTTACAGGTTGTGTGTCTTATGAGATGTAGGCCTATGATCCATGATGAGATAAGATGATCCAGCTAAAACAAAGTTGGCTTTGTATTAGTTTAATTAACATTAGTGTAAGTATTAGTGAAAGCATGCAGTTTCTATGCAAACATGACTACAATACATTACATCTCTCTTTCAGATGTAAAGCGTTCAGGGCTGGGGTTGCTACTGTGGGTTGCAGTACTCACCACATGGATAACCATATTCCAGCACTTCAGAGCAGAATGGGGTGAGGTGGGCGACTACCTCTCCTTCACCATTCCACTTGGCATTCCCTGAGACAGACAAGGCGGGGAAACAAGAAAGCTTCCTACTGTATAAAACTTTACCATGACAGAATTAATAGGCAAATCTAACATAGGTTGAAATAGTTAAACGTGTAGTTTCTCAATGGATAACCATGGTAATTTTCTTCTGGGCTTTAATGAGTGGGAAGATGTCCTATGAACACTGCACCTTTTCCCCAAATTGTGTGTAGTGTGTGGATGTCTCAACACGTTTGAGTAAATTTGGAAGGTTATACAGGCGAATGGTATGTATGACAAAAATAAATAGCAAATTCATTAACTTTCTAAATTAAATGGAAGTGTATGCCTTTTTTATTTGCTGTAATAAGGTTTTGAGTTTAGATGCCAGATTGTGGTCTAGTGTGCATTTCATTAGACATTTGACTCCTATGGATAATATGAATGGCATGAGCATAGCTTTGGATAACAATATCCAATTGGTTTGTGTTTAATATGTCAGTATTTGTGTAACACTGCTCACAATAACAACATACTTATTCCAGATAATAATATTCATAGTATCCTTTGTACTCTGTGTAAACCATTCCAACAGTGATGAGATATTAGCCAGTAAAGTACTTTATGATTGCAGAATTATTTTTTTTTTAAGTGCTTAAATGAGGTCCGCTTCTGGCCAATCTCTTAGGCGCCTATTATGAAACTCAATCCATCTGTAGCAAATGTTACCCCCCCCCCCCTCTTCAGGATCATGGTTGATGCCATTTTTAGGCACTCAGTCAGACTCTACTTCTATTACCAACTGACGCCATGGCAGGAAGGACATGTCACCCCACCAGCTCCAGTACTTAACAAGTCCATTGAGTCTGCCAGGGTTGTATAAGTCACACAACTGTCTGCTCTAAATGGGGTCAAGGGGCAGTGGATGTAAACCCAAATCAGATGTGTGTGTGATGGATGGTCATAAGATACCCAATCGATGAGGTGCTAAGATCTGTGACATGCTGGAGGCTTATATGACATTGTTGTGGATGTGGTGTCAGTGTAATTGTAGAACATGATGTTCACCCTGCATGTCATGATGACCTAATTATTATAAGGTCGTTTTAATCACCAGGACAAAGTGGCTCGGGGAGACTGGCTAACATTAATCACAGATTTGTTCATCCCTCTCTTTGGGATTATGATCATCTCTGTAGAAATTATAAAATTAATACAAATATTGAATAATTTTTCTTTTGAATAGAAAGACTTCCAAATAAGGCCAATGTGATTGAAGATTAGTGTGCCTGCTTCACATTGATCAAAAGATCATTACATAAACAATGTAACAGAAAAATCTGAAGTATGTAGACCTATACAATAAATATTGTAACATCTTAAACATTCCAGTATTTGGTCAAATATTGTTACAGGGTGTGACATTGACAATGTTTGTGACCTTGTTCAACCTCTGTTTAATAAGTGTAGGTAAAGAAAAATAATCCTCATGCCCCAGTTGATAACCCGGGATAAGCACAGTTTATGCAGTGTAGGCCTAATGGATACCATCGTTCCAATTAAGCCTGTCAAAATAAAATTGCAATATTGAATCAGTTTTCAACGAATCTGTTGTAGCAATTATTGAGCAGTCCAGTCAGTTATGCAGTCTATCCCTAGAAGGAAGCGTCTGAACTGTTGCCTGGCAGAACACTGTATTGAGATTACTGCTTTTGGCAGTGTTGAATGTCAATTGCCAAATCACCAGAAGGGGCTCCCAATAGGTGTCAAGGAAAACGACCATGTAAGCTTAATTAAAAAGGTGCACTATCACACGTACACTATATGATTATAATGGAGAATATAGTAACAGTTCTTCATATTTAGGTTGATATGATAGGGAGGAGTGTTTCTTAAGGCAGGTCCCCACGCTATCGAAGCATTTGATCACAACTAAAATAAAATCATTATTCCCAGGGGGTCTGGTGGTGAATCCAAAGCAAGCAGGGTGCCCCACAGCGAAGTTCCCGCCTCATTATCTAACTCCTGCTATCATAAATACAGACCTTAACTGGCACTTCCACAGTTTGTCAGGGAAAAGGGCAGAGTCAGATACACGGACGCAGCAATCCATCCTATTGGCAGTCAGAACATAATAGGACTTGCAGGCATATCATAACGGTAAGTGCTAACGACTCTACGTCTCAAACGGGATTTTACACGGTGACCCTTCCCAGCAACAATTTGAAAGGTCTTTGAGGTTCAAGCGTATTCGGTATTATTTACAATATTCCAGATTTGACAAGGACTATAAAAACCATCGCTGTAGTCTTTACGAATCAATCACTTTCTGAACCTCCGCAGTGAAGAAGGGGATATATTATAGTTGAATTATTTCTTGCTTCATTCTAACAACTTCTATTAGGCTAATAGTTTCTCGAATCGTCCAATAAATGTAGGTCTATCATTTTTCCCATGTGCGATTTCTTCCTGTGGCCTAGAATATTCGTAACATCCCGGCCCATACGGGTGTGAAAGGCTGTAGTAATCACTGCATATTTAATTTTTTACCTCAGACGCGAAATGGACTTCGATCTGCCACCCACTTTTCCAGCCAGCGGTATCGCATGGGAGAGGGTCCTGCCGCCTCTTCTTCCCGGGCTGAACGGGACATTCGGGCTGTACTCATTCACGCCGTCGGAGCTGCTCACCCCAGTGACGGAGCAAACTGGCTCTGCACAGGTAGGTTTATTCCCGTTACACTGCACGCATGCAGTGTTCTAATTTCTCACTGATCAAACCATTTCTGGATTCATTTTTCATGACTTTGTTCTGTATCAATGAGGTAGCTTTGATTAATACATTTTATGTTTTACTTTCTATATTCTACTGACATTTTAATGAATGCCCATTTACTGCAGGTGCTCTTGCCTTTATCATTTGAATATAATTACATAAAAGTATATTAAACCAGCAGTAATAGAGCAGCAAGTGTCAATTTGAGTAGTAATATTGGTATCTTCCCCTGTTGCCAGGTGTGTTGTGACCACAGTCGATTCACAGTTCAGGTTGATGTGAAACACTTCAACCCAGAGGAGCTGATGGTCAAGGTGACAGGAGACTTTGTGGAGGTCCAAGGGAAACACAAAGAGAAAAAAGTAAGCAACTACTGTGTTACATGTATTATGCAAGAGTTGTTCTCTGTTCATAATCACACTGCCATAGTGTGATGACAGACATTGAATATAGCCTGGTTGCTATGCAGTCTGTTTCTGCTTCAGACAACTACTGACCAAACAGACTGGAAACCAGGCCACTTGTTAGCCTGAAAACGAGCATTCCTCACTGACTGTGTTCACTATAACGTGTGTTTGCAGGATGGGTCGGGGCTGGTGACGCGACAGTTTAACCGGCGCTACAGGATTCCAGAGGGAGTGGACTCCATGGCTCTGGAGTCGGCTGTGTCGCCTGAAGGCATCCTCATCATATCGGCCCCTATGCTGCAGGGGGAGAACTCCAGACACCTGCCCCACTCAGAATCATGAGCATACACACCATAAGAACAAACACACAATCCATAGGAACCAGTGTTGTGGGGGTAGTAGTAAACTACATGTAGTTCAACTAGTAATTTAACTACATTTTGCAGTAGCTTGGTGGCAGTTCATATCTGGTAGTTTGCTACACAGCAAAAAAAAAAGTAGTTAACTACTGGAACTACACACTACTTCTTTTGCAAATTGAAAACATGGGTGAAGTAGGCAATAATTTCCTTTTTCAGTATTACCCCTTTCTAATTCTCATTTGAAACAGTTGTTTAATATGCTAAATTACACTTTCTGTTAACATCTTACTACAGAGTGATCTGTTCTTGCAATTTGTAGTCTGACATTTATAATTTAAAATAGTTTATCGCAAAGAAGTTTGCAATTTTTCAAATTAACTTTAGTTAAAGAAAATAAAAAAGTAGTTATGGGTATCTTAACTTCTTCCAGTGTGAAGTAATTGGTAACTTGGTAAACTGTACACACACCAAATAAGGATAGAAGCAAAAATACAGGCACGCTCTCCTCCAACAGGCATATCAAACACTCACCAAGGAGCTGGTGCCTGCCTGTACCAAAACACCCATTAACTAAGCTGTCACAGCATTAAAATTAGGTTTGTACATATTAACAGGACAGATCTCTCATTTAAAAGCATCCCTCATCCTAAAGAATCCCATTTAACTCATCAATCTTAATATTTTTATGGAACCATTTATTGTAAATATGATAAAACCATTGAAAATGTTGATTTGATTGTGTGGCGTGTCTAATGCCCTCTAAATCATGTGTAAAGGTTAACAATCAGATTATCAAGAATGTTCACAAAACCCAACTGTAAGGTTGTTGTATATTTAACTATTCATTGTAAAAAGAGAATTTGTTAACAAAAATAAATGCACTATATTTCGGTACAAAAATAAAAATGCTGTTGAATTGATTGTTGTTTTTGTTCCATGTGTGTGCTCACCACCAGTGATCACGCTTCCTGGAATTCATCCAACAGTGAGTCCACCTCGCTGAAAGAAAAAACATCTATTTTTAGAGCATGTTCCAAGGTTGCTTCAATGCTTTGCATAGCCGAATATTATATCACTCTAGGATCCATATCTGTGTCTGCAATGAGAAAAGAAAAAGTACAATTTTACTCAAGACAAAACAATCAGCATAACACATCATGATTTAACAATACAGTGCATTCGGAAAGTATTCGGACCCCTTGACTTTTTCCACATTTTGTTCTGTTACAGCTTTATTCTAAAATGGTTTAAATCGTTTTTTTCCCCCTCAATCTACATACAATGCCCCATAATGACCAAGCAAAAGTTTTTTTTTTTTGCAAAATGTATTACAAATAAAGAACTGAAATATGATATTTACATAAATATTCAGAACTTTCCAGTTCTCTGCTGCCAATGACTGGAACGAACTACAAAAATCTCTGAAACGGGAAACACATCTCCCTCACTAGCTTTAAGCACCAGCTGTCAGAGCAGCTCACCGATTACTGCACCTGTACATAGCCCATCTATAATTTAGCCCAAACAACTACCTCTTCCCCTACTGTATTTATTTATTTAGCTTCTTTGCACCCCATTATTTTTATTTCTACTTTGCACATTCTTCCACTGCAAATCTACCATTCCAGTGTTTTACTTGCTATATTGTATTTACTTCACCACCATGGCCTTTTTTTTGCCTTTACCTCCCTTATCTCACCTCATTTGCTGACATTGTATATAGACTTATTTTTCTACTGCATTATTGATTGTATGTTTATTTTACTCCGTGTGTAACTCTGTGTTGTTGTATGTGTCGAACTGCTTTGCTTTATCTTGGCCAGGTCGCAATTGTAAATGAGAACGTGTTCTCAACTTGCCTACCTGGTTAAATAAAGGTGAAATAAAATAAATTTAAAAAAACTTTGTTGAAGCACCTTTGGCAGCGATAACAACCTAGAGTCTTCTTGGGTATGACGCTACAAGCTTGGCACACCTGTATTTGGTGAGTTTCTCCCATTCTTCTCTGCAGATCCTCTCAAGCTCTGTCAGGTTGGATGGGGAGCATCGCTGCCCTGCTATTTTCAGGTCTCTCCAGAGATGTTCGATCAGGTTCAAGTCCAGGCTCTGGCTGGGCCACTCAAGGACATTCAGAGACTTGTCCCGAAGTCACTCCTGCATTGTCTTGGCTGTGTACTTAGGGTCATTGTCCTGTTCTAAAAACCTGTTTTTGCTTTGTCATTATAGGATATTGTGTGTAGATTGATGAAAATATTTATTTATTTATTTAATCCATTTTAGAAAAAGGCTGTATACAGGGCCTTCAGAAAGTATTAATACCCCTGGACTTATTTCACATTTTGTTGTGTTACAGCCTGAATTCACAATCTATGTTTTTAGAAATTATTCCACATTTATTGAAAATGAAATACAGAAATTTGTAGAAGAACCTTTGGCAGTGATTACAGCTGTGAATCTTTCTGGGTAAGTCTCTTTAAGAGCTTTTCACACCTGGATTGTGTAACATTTCCCCATTATTTGTTTCAAACTCTGTCAAATGGGTTGTTGATCATTGCGAGACAACCATTTTCAGGTCTTGCCATAGATTTTCAAATCGATTTAATTAAAAACTGTTACTCAGCCACTCAGGTACATTGACTTTCTCCTTGGAAACCAACTCCAGTGTAGATTTGGCCTTATGTTTTAAGTTACAATCTTGCTGACAGGTGAATCGGCGTACACATCACATACAAACTGAAATGGTCCACCCACACAGACAGCGTCTCTTCAACCTCAGGAGAAATTTGTCTCGTCACCGAAAACCCTTACTAACATTTACAGATGCACAATCGAGAGCATCCTGTCGGGCCTGGTACGGCAACTGCTCTGCCCACAACCGTAAGGTTGTCCAGAGGGTAGTGAGGTCTGCACAATGCATCACTGGGGACAAACTACCTGCCCTCCAGGACACCTACAGCACCCGATATCACAGGAAGGCCAAAAAGGATCAAGGACAACAACCACCCGAGCCACTGCCTGTTCACCCCACTATCACCCAGAAGGCGAGATCAGTGCATCAAAGCTGGGACCTAGAGACTGAAAAACAGCTTCTATCTCAAGGCCATCAGACTGTTAAACAGCCATCACTAACAGAGTGGCTGCTGCCAACATAGACTCAAATCTCTAGCCACTTTAATAATTAATGTAATAAATGTATCATTTGTCACTTTAAACAATGCCACTTTATATAATGTTTACATACCCTACATTACTCATCTCATATGTATATACTGTACTCTAAACCATCTACTGCATCTTGCCTATGCCGCACGGCCATAGCTCATCCATATATTTATATGTACATATTCTTATTCATTCCTTTACACTTGAGTGTATACAAAGTACTTGTGAAATTGTTAGATTACTTGTAAGCTATTACTGCACTGTCGGAACTAGAAGCTCAAGCATTTCGCTACACTCGCAATAACATCTGTTCACCATGTGTATGTGACCAATAAAATTTGATTTGAATTAATCTCCCAGTGTCTGGTGGAAAGTAGACTGAAGCATGTTTTACTCTAGGAGTTTGCCTGTGTTTAGCTCCATTCAGTTTCTTTTATCCTGAAAAACTCCTCAGTCCTTAACGATTACAAGCATACCCATAACATAATGCAGCCACCACTATGCTTGACAATATGGAGAGTGTTACTCAGTAATGTGTTGTATTTGCCCCAAACATAGCACTTTGTATTCAGGACAAAAATATAATTTCTTTGCCACATTTTTTGCAGTTTTACTTTTTAATACCTTATTGCAAACATTATGTATATTTTGGAATATTTTTATTCTGTACAGGCTTCCTACTTTTCACTGTCATTTAGGTTAGGATTGTGGAGTAAGTACAATGTGGTTGACCAATCCCCAGTTATTTCCTATCACAGCCATTAAACTCTAACTGTTTTAAAGTCACCATTGGCCTCATGGTGAAATCCCTAAGCGGTCTCCTTCCTCTCCGGCAACTGAGTAAACAAGGACACCTGTATCTTTGTAGTGACTGGGTGTATTGATACACCATCCAAAGTGTAACTAATAACTTCACTATGCTCAAAGGGATACTCAATGTCTGCTTTTTTTCTTCCTCTTTGTTTACCCATCTACCAATATGTGCCCTTAATTGTGAGGCATTGGAAAACCTCCCTGGCCATTGTGGTTGAATCTGTGTTTGAAATTCACTGCTCAACTGAGGGACCTTAAAGATAATTGTATGTGTGGGGTATATATATATATATATATATATATATATATATATGAGGTAGTCATTCAGAAATCATGTTAAACACTATTGCACACAGATTGAGACCATGCAACTTATTATGTGACTTGTTCAGCACATTTTTACTCCTGAATTTATTTAGGCTTGCCATAACAAAGGGGTTGAATACTTAACGCAATACATTTTTCAGCTTTTAATTCATTTGTAACGATTTCTAATAACATAATTCCACGTTTGACACTATGGGGTATTGTGTAGGCCAGTGACAAAAAAAATCTCTAATGAATCCATTTTAAATTCAGGCTTTAACACAAAATGTGGAAAAAAGTGAATAGTTTCTAAGGCACTGTAATTACCCTGAAAATATATTAAGTTCATTATCTTAATGAGTAATGGAAAGGTCAATGAAATAAATGACGAAGGACACCCTTGCTGTCTCTGCCTGGCCGGTTCCCCTCTTTCCACTGGGATTCTCTGCCTCTAACCCTATTACAGGGGCTGAGTCACTGGCTTTACTGGGGCTCTCTCATGCCGTCCCTGGAGGAGGTGCGTCACCTGAGTGGGTTGAGTCACTGATGTGGTCATCCTGTCTGGGTTGGCGCCCCCCCCCCCCCCTTAAGTTGTGCCGTGGCGGAGGTCTTTGTGGGCTATACTCAGCCTTGTCTCAGGATGGTAAGTTGGTGGTTGAAGATATCCCTCTAGTGGTGTGGGGGCTGTGCTTTGGCAAAGTGGGTGGGGTTATATCCTTCCTGTTTGGCCCTGTCCGGGGGTGTCCTCGGAGTGGGCCACAGTGTCTCCTGACCCCTCCTGTCTCAGCCTCCAGTATTTATGCTGCAGTAGTTTGTGTCGGGGGGCTAGGGTCAGTTTGTTATATCTGGAGTACTTCTCCTGTCCTATTCGGTGTCCTGTGTGAATCTAAGTGTGCGTTCTCTAATTCTCTCCTTCTCTCTTTCTCTCTCTCGGAGGACCTGAGCCCTAGGACCATGCCCCAGGACTACCTGACATGATGACTCCTTGCTGTCCCCAGTCCACCTGGCTGTGCTGCTGCTCCAGTTTCAACTGTTCTGCCTTATTATTATTCGACCATGCTGATCATTTATGAACATTTGAACATCTTGGCCATGTTCTGTTATAATCTCCACCCGGCACAGCCAGAAGAGGACTGGCCATCCCACATATGCTCTCTCTAATTCTCTCTTTCTTTCTCTCTCTCGGAGGACCTGAGCCCTAGGACCATGCCCCAGGAATACCTGACATGATGACTCCTTGCTGTCCCCAGTCCACCTGACTGTGCTGCTGCTCCAGTTTCAACTATTCTGCCTTATTATTATTCGACCATGCTGGTCATTTATGAACATTTGAACATCTTGACCATGTTTTGTTATAATCTCCACCCGGCACAGCCAGAAGAGGACTGGCCACCCCACATAGCCTGGTTCCTCTCTAGGTTTCTTCCTAGGTTTTGGCCTTTCTAGGGAGTTTTTCCTAGCCACCGTGCTTCTTCACCTGCATTGCTTGCTGTTTGGGGTTTTAGGCTGGGTTTCTGTACAGCACTTTGAGATATCAGCTGATGTACGAAGGGCTATATAAAATAAATTTGATTGATTGATTGATTGATTGATGTACTGTATCTAGGGAACATATACCAGTTCTTTACCTGATTTACTCCTTCACCCATCCTCTGCTGCCTTAAGACATTCAGTAAGGGGTCGTCTTTAAACTCTTGCTCGTCTGAATCTTAAGGGGGAAAAAAATACGCAGTTAAAATGTCACTGTGCAGATAACAAAAGTAACTTTAGGAGCAGTTGATTACATGACCGATTATTTTTGTTCTAACTTTAGTTACTTTCCAGCAAAGCTATGCCAGGTGGTCATAATATGTTATATTAGATCACATGTTAATTGTACAAAGGTATAGATAGCCAGAAATGTACACATGAACAAGAGCAAGGTGAAGTAAAAACCAATAACTGTCACTGGTCCACACAGGAGTACATTGACAATAACAGAAGACTATGGCATCACTCAATTGTTATGCTGCCCTATATAGTAAGCAAAAGACCCCTTTAGCATTTAGGGCAAAATCCTAACTTATTATTTAGAGTAAGTAATGCATGTATAGAAATGAAATTTTCAGGAAAAAGTTTGTTTGGATTCAGTCCCGGTGGAACTTGACTGGAGGCTATATATACACACACTGTATTATACGGCCAGAGTCTATTCCACCTCTGCTACCTAGAGAGTTAAGGTCAGCAGTCCCCACTGCACCAGGCAGTCTCACCTTCAGCCTCCTGCAGCAGCTGAGCTACGACCTCCCGGGGCTGCTGTGCACTGGGAGGCAGGGCGGGGGACTGTGGGGGCGCATATCTGGGCGAGTCAGAGGACACAGGGGTTCTGGGCGGGTCCGGGGAGTCCATGGTCGGTAACATTACCTCTGAAACTACAATTTACTAAGGTAAATTAATATGCTTTACTCATCTAATATCTTCATCTAAATTAAACTAACCTGGATAAATTAATAAAGTAAATGAATATTATTGTAACAATGAAAAATGTATAACTGTCTTTCTTCAATGTATTAATGGTATCTAGCATCGGTGATGCTGATGACCCACGGTGTTAACTGACCTGTCCCAGGTTAATGTGTATGGGAGAGGGTGATGGAGCACGATCTCCAGGGCGGCCCTCTCTCACTACCCCTGGCCTGCTTTCCTGTTGCCCCCGCCTCTGCTGGGCTCCTCTCTCCATGGGGTGACCCTGTCTTTACATCTGGTGCTGTGTTGGCTTACACTCCAATCTGTATAGCTGGGCCTCTCAGCATGGTCGGCATCACCAACGTGATGCGAGCAAGGCGAAGAGACAAGGCGGGTGGTGTTGAAGAGGACTCATGTTTACTAGTGGGCTCCTCAGTGGAGGTGTCTGTGGAGCTGAACTGGGCTTTGGGCTGCCTGATGGTCCGGTCGGCCCTAGAGACCTCCCTCCTCTTTGGGCTCCTCTGGTGGCTGGGTGGAGGGGAGAGGGGTTGAGTGGTATAAGGAACGATGTCACAGAGGAGGTGCATGTGGGGACAGACCAGGGTATCCGGCTACAACTTGGAGACGGTGGGGCTGGAGATGGGGAGGGCAGCTGCAGAGGAGAATGGTCCATGGGGGACACTGGTCTCCTGGGGGGCTGGGGTGAAGGAGCAGGTGAGTGGAATATGCAGGGTGGGGATTCCGCTGTATCTAACGAAGGAAAATAAATCAAATTATCTGTGATTAGCTAAATGCATTGGAAAATCCTACCACACAATAGCAGACATTTCAAAGAGACTTCAAAAGATATTTCTAATAGCAGGTGTAGTAGACTTGAGGGTAAGTACCTTGTGTGCCTGCCAGCTGACAGAGTGCTGATGAAGGGTGCGAACCTGATGTGGGTGTGACCACCTACTGGCCTGCTCCATCTTTCTCCTCAGGCGCCACTGAAAGCTGATGTCCTCCTCTGGGCGAGTGCATGGGTCAGGGGGACCAACCACAGACAGTTTGGGCACGGTTCCAGCATAGAGGTCTGAAGAGCTTAGGTTCCCCACAACTTGAGGAAGCGGTTGCACAAGAAGAGTTATTGCAATATGTGTGAGAATAAAGAAAGTTGCAAAAGGAAACTAAATGGTGACCATGAGAAATGAGGGACGTGGCAAGAGCACAGAATAACAGTGGCTCTGGGAGTTTGAAAAAGCAATATAATGTGGTTGAGACCAGGGAAATTCATGCAAATCAGATGTTTTGAACTTCCCAACCCACATGACTCACCAGTGGTTGAGTTGATAAGAGTGGTAATTATAGGCCTTTGGACTGGCTCATCTATGCTCACAGGGGAGGACAAATTGGAGCAGCCCAGGCCCTCAGAGCTGATGAGGATATATCCACTACTGAGTGAGTGCTCACTGAAAACATTTTTTTTTTTTGTAAGACTAATCCAATTCTCCACATTGCAACTGATTGAATTACATTTAATTGACCCCAACCCCATTCCTCCCAGCATATCCACCTTCTGTGTAGCAGTCTACTGGCCTTCTCCTGTAGATGCAGTATCTCGGAGCCTCCAAGGTCACCGTGAGAGGAGTCTGACAGGCCCTGACAGGGCATCAGAAAGAGAGGCCAGTGAGTGCATTAGAGGCATCATCTCCTGTCACCATTTCTATCACCAACATTCTAGAACATTCACAATGTTGTGTAACTGAGCCCTCAGCGGGTTTCGTTTTGAAAACGCTTTATGGATCAGTTCTATAAAAGCTCACGTCAGTTGCATAGAGTTTAGCTCATTCCCTCAGGGATATGCAGCAAGCTGGATATGGAGCGGTGTTTTGACCAGAAGGGGTATCAACAAAGTCATCAAACACAGTTGCATAATCAAAGGGAACAGCTTCTGACTAGTTCACATAAACACATTGGTTGGGCAGGACATGTCATCTGGTGTTGGTATGCAAATATTTATGAGGAGAGGCACTCTGCATGGGTAGTCTTTCTTCCAATAGATCTCAGCCATTCTGGCTCTTGCACACTTGACAGCATTACATAAACCTGTCCAATACATCTCAAACACAAACTCTTAACAAAACATAGCATGAACAGAACAATGCTGTTCCAATTAACACCACTAGATGGCTACACTGACCCCACCAATTCAATGTACACTTGTAACAACAAGGTTCATCACACACCATGGCACTAAGATCAAGGAGTCCCCTGCATGGGGAGAGGGTTGTGCCATGCCAAAACTACCCAACTGGACTGAGGGTGGTGGCTGAGTCTTTTCTAAGGGAAAGGCCTGTGTGCATAAAGAAATAGGGAATTAATAAGAAATTGTATTTTACTGTTTATACACACAGCATATTTATTTACATACTGGATTCTTGATATATCTCACTAATATAGCTACTGCTGTACATATTCATCCAGTGTATAGATTTCATTTTGATGGTGCTATCTGGGTTGTTAGATGGATTTGTCCTTACATTCTTGATTTCTTTCCTTTAAACAGTTGGTCAAATGCATCACAACGGTCACTAGATTCCTTGTTTTATCGAGCCAGCAAAACTTTTAATGAGTTTCAATGAGATGTAAAGAACAATGAATGAGCAAAGTGAAGTACCTTTGTCAGTGGTTTGAGTGGGTGTAGAACTGGAGGGTAGAGGGGAGGAGGACAGCCACCAGAAAGGCTGCTGGCCCTCTCCCACCATTGCCGACGTCTGCAGACGTTCCTCTCGACTCTGCGGCCTTCCGTGACGAAAGTGTTCAATGTTCTTGGAAATAGGAATTATTGTAGTTATTAATGAGACATGTAAAGGGCATAACACCATAAAGCAATACAAAAATCCTATATTCGTCACCTGCAAGCTTATTGTGGATATCATTATACACATTACAATGAAGACATACATGAGGATGCAGGGTCACAAATGCTGTATGACACATCACAAATAAAACAAATCACCATTATGTAATTCTAGAAATAGAATTAAGCATACTTTACCAACACTGAATCTTCCTGCTCTCCTCCCCCAGTGGAAACCAGGGACTTTCCCGATGTTGGGTCCTATGCCTTTGTCTGTGTTCGGGGAGGCGGCAGTGTTGGCCGGGGAGGACACAAGATCAGTGGAGGGCCAGGACTCTTAAAAACTAGGCTGGGCCTAGTGGCAGGAGGAGGACAGAGGACAAAGTGGTTGGCTGCCCCAAGGAAGCACGGGTCCTCTGGGCTCAGTGAGTGTGTCTGGAGAGGAGGAGGGCTAGACAGCTGGGCAAGGCCAACAGGGTTCAGGGTCTAAGACAAACCAGGAAAAAAAGTTAGTTTGATCAGGAGACTATACTGACAATACATGCATTTACTGTATTGGAGTATGTGTATTTGGAAAAGACCCCGACAGCCCCATAGTTCAGTTCTTACGGGTTTCCTCTGTTGTTTTGGAAGCTTCTTGGTGCGTGAGGGGTTGTAAATGTGTTTTTCCCAGAGGTGGGTCTGGCGGAAAGGGGTTGTTCCTTGTGAACAGAGCAGCACCACTAAGAGAGCAAGAGACAAAAGATGACCATTTTCATTGTGGTAAAAAAAACCCACATCGTTCTGGTTTTGAAAACGGTAGTTCTGCATTAATTTTTATTTGTTCCACGTCTCACCTGGATTTCATGTTGACAGTACCACCGACACCAACTCACACAATGGGCAGCGAAGTGTTATAGCCCACATGTAGACTACTCTTTGCTATAATCATAGGATGAGACAATGTTAAAGTGTGTGTCAGGTAAATAGCTAGCACACATGCATTTGATTTAACAAGAGAGTGAAAAGAGCACTGCAAAACGTTTTCCCTGTAACTTAGCTAGCTAACAGCATTGCAGTTTACAACTAGTTTGTTCATTTAGAAAGGCTAGATCACTGACACCGATAACGTATTAACTTTTTAAAAAGCACGTACTTTCCATGTAAATGTTACTTGAGCATCTCGATTTGATCACTGCCTGGGTTGATTCAATGAAAGAAAAACACACTGTGCCTTCCGGGTTTTTATCTGGCTTGGACTTGTGTCAGTTACCAGGCAACCAAACGGCTAAATAAAATAGTTAGATTAGGAAAATATGCATAGTCTAGACAATTAGTTATACTTTTCTAAATGTTACATTCCTCGTAGGATAACTTTTTATTCAATTATTTGACAGATTCGATAATGTTGAGTTGATCTTTTCCGAGAACATCATTATCGACAACAATCGATTCTGGCCAATCTACAGAAAGTTGGTAAGTGACAGACATCGATCTGGACCAATGATAGTCGTGTAGTTGACTCCGCATTGCCCAACCAGCAGAAAGGAAACGACCTGCGCGCGGAAGAGGAAAGTCTACTGAAACAAATCCGACCACCGCGCTAACCAGGCAGCTAGCTAGCTAGTTGTTGGAGGGTAACAAAACTACGTTCTATGTATAGATACGTGGCCTTTAGACATTAATTCGACAATAATGTTCTGCTGAGGACAAGTGATGTATAAAATAGACACAAGTCGAATAATGCGGCTACACACGCGTATTCAAGAAAAGACTGCTTCAATTAGCTAACGTTAACTAGCTACTTAGGTTCAGTATCCAGGCACAACAACAGTGTCCCCTTGGGTCATTTAACGTTAATATCTAGAAACATTTTGAATCAGGGTTTTCTCTTATATAATCAATTTATCAAGCTTGTCGTTGTAGCTAGCTACCAACTAACTTGTATTTTATCTTTGTTTTGGGGATTTCTGAATGTCAGTGTGAACGGGTAGATCATGCATCACGTCAAGATCAAGACTGAGAAGCCAGGTGAGAGCTTGAACATTTCAAAACCAAAAACCCATTCAGCTGACGATACAGTGGTACCTAACACTATCTACTGGAATTATTATATCTCTCCTAAGTAAAGTCGACTGTTTATTTATATATGACAGATGCAGAGGGGAGTGGTGCACGCAGCCGACTAGATGCAGTATTACAGGGGCTGGTAGAGAAGAGTGACAGTGAGAGGTTGGTGTTTTCATTTTATTTGTGAAGATGCAGTACATTAACTGGCTTGACATTGAAACGTACAGCTTCAGGAACTTTTCATTTTCCTCTAATCAAGCTTAGGTGATGGGAAATGCTGTTTTTGCTGTTTTACAGGGAGCAAAATGAAGACGAGACAAAGATGGCAGAAGAGTCTCTGAGCAAGTATGGCCATTTTTTTTCTTTCTTTTTTTGTATTTTTTTTTTATATTAAAAGAAGTATGCTATTTAGACTTACTCAATAGCCTATTGTGGTTCCGTTAGTACCACTACTTCTGTAGTAATTCCGATTGCCTATTTCTTCCATAGGGATGTGTCTCCATCTTCTGCTGGGAAGCGGTAAGTCTTATTTGATTTTTTTAAACACATCTGACTGTGTGGCTGTTAGACACTGACAGGCCTTGACCTGTCCCCTTTCCCTTGTTGTTGATGTCATAGGCCATCGTCACGGTTCCCACAGCACCGGAGGAAGAAACGGAAAGAGATGGATGATAGCTTAACAGAGAGCAACCAACATAAACAAAGTAAGTCTGCTGCAGATGTCAATCCCCTGCCAAACACAGATACAGTGCCTTGCGAAAGTATTCGGCCCCCTTGAACTTTGCGACCTTTTGCCACATTTCAGGCTTCAAACATAAAGATATAAAACTGTATTTTTTTGTGAAGAATCAACAACAAGTGGGACACAATCATGAAGTGGAACGACATTTATTGGATATTTCAAACTTTTTTAACAAATCAAAAACTGAAAAATTGGGTGTGCAAAATTATTCAGCCCCTTTACTTTCAGTGCAGCAAACCCTCTCCAGAAGTTCAGTGAGGATCTCTGAATGATCCAATGTTGACCTAAATGACTAATGATGATAAATACAATCCACCTGTGTGTAATCAAGTCTCCGTATAAATGCACCTGCACTGTGATAGTCTCAGAGGTCCGTTAAAAGCGCAGAGAGCATCATGAAGAACAAGGAACACACCAGGCAGGTCCGAGATACTGTTGTGAAGAAGTTTAAAGCCGGATTTGGATACAAAAAGATTTCCCAAGCTTTAAACATCCCAAGGAGCACTGTGCAAGCGATAATATTGAAATGGAAGGAGTATCAGACCACTGCAAATCTACCAAGACCTGGCCGTCCCTCTAAACTTTCAGCTCATACAAGGAGAAGACTGATCAGAGATGCAGCCAAGAGGCCCATGATCACTCTGGATGAACTGCAGAGATTAACAGCTGAGTTGGGAGACTCTGTCCATAGGACAACAATCAGTCAGTCGTATATTGCACAAATCTGGCCTTTATGGAAGAGTGGCAAGAAGAAAGCCATTTCTTAAAGATATCCATAAAAAGTGTCGTTTAAAGTTTGCCACAAGCCACCTGGGAGACACACCAAACATGTGGAAGAAGATGCTCTGGTCAGATGAAACCAAAATTGAACTTTTTGGCAACATTGCAAAACGTTATGTTTGGCGTAAAAGCAACACAGCTGAACACACCATCCCCACTGTCAAACATGGTGGTGGCAGCATCATGGTTTGGGCCTGCTTTTCTTCAGCAGGGACAGGGAAGATGGTTAAAATTGATGGGAAGATGGATGGAGCCAAATACAGGACCATTCTGGAAGAAAACCTGATGGAGTCTGCAAAAGACCTGAGACTGGGACGGAGATTTGTCTTCCAACAAGACAATGATCCAAAACATAAAGCAAAATCTACAATGGAATGGTTCAAAAATAAACATATCCAGGTGTTAGCATGGCCAAGTCAAAGTCCAGACCTGAATCCAATCGAGAATCTGTGGAAAGAACTGAAAACTGCTGTTCACAAATGCTCTCCATCCAACCTCACTGAGCTCGAGCTGTTTTGCAAGGAGGAATGGGAAAAAATGTCAGTCTCTCGATGTGCAAAACTGATAGAGACATACCCCAAGCGACTTACAGCTGTAATCGCAGCAAAAGGAGGCGCAACAAAGTATTAACTTAAGGGGGCTGAATAATTTTGCATGATTTTGAAATATCCAATAAATGTCGTTCCACTTCATGATTGTGTCCCACTTGTTGTTTATTCTTCACAAAAAAATACAGTTTTATATCTTTGTTTGAAGCCTGAAATGTGGCAAAAGGTCACAAAGTTCAAGGGGGCCGAATACTTTCGCAAGGCACTGTAGTTTGACTTTTAAAAACCTTTTGTGTCTCACTCACTGACTCTACCGTTCAAGCTCTAGATATTCACCTACATGTACAATCATTTGTTCTCCTCCCTCTCTGCTAGATGCCTACATTATCAAGTTGTTTGACCGCAGTGTGGACCTGGCCCAGTACACCACCAGTACCCCACTTTACCCCATTTGCCGGGCCTGGATGAGGAACAACCCGGCAGTGAGAGAGAGAGCTGCATCCCCAAGCCCCCCACACAGCATGGGGGAAGAGGAGGTAAGCTCACACCCAAAAAGCAGGACAAAGATGCCCACAATGTGGGCATAAATATATATATTTTTCAATAGAGCTCTCTGTTCAGTATTTGTTTTCACGTGCATCTTACCAGGCTGCAGACATGCTCAATGGTAAGGGACAGAATGTGTATCGCCTCCCTCCGCCCACCACCTGTCCTCTCAACCCTTCTGGAGATCCTGTCAATCTGAGGATCCCATCCACAGAAAAGCCTATCGTCAGCAAGGTACTGTATAACATCTACTACGCCTAGCCATCACTTTCATATTTGCCACAGTAAAACGGTTGATTGAAACAATCTGTCTGTCTTTGTCACCAGTCTACAGATACAGCTCTTGTCTCTGGTCCCCTCATATACAACCACATAGAACGCTGGAAAAAGATAAGGCAAAAGTAAGTCCAAGGCATCTAAATAATCACAAAAGCTAACTTAGTTGACATGGATAGATTGGGGAGTCGAATATCAACTATTGATCCGAATGTAATCTTGATTGGGAAAAAAAGTTGATACAAATTCTGTCAGTAAACATTGTTTATCTAGCTGCGATCAATCTTAATATACATAACTGTGTTCAGATGGAAAGAAGCGTCCAACAAGAATCAGCTGAGGTATAGCGAGAGCATCAAGATCCTGAAAGAGATGAAGGAAATGTACGACCGCTAGCTGGGAATCCTCCAGGTAGTATCCCACAGCAGAGGGAGGAGAAAAGAATAGAGCAGGTAGGAGCTACGAGGAAGTCATCTACCCCAGGACGCTGCCCTAGTCCTCTCCCCAAGGAGGCCATTGCGTGTGACAATGTCAAAGGAGCCTCATGGAGCCCATTTTTACCATATACTGCCACATTTAAGGACCCAAAGTCCTCGTTTTGAAAATGTAGCAATACTTTCAGCAAGTTGATGCTTCTGGTGGGCCCAAGTTCACCTGTGACTGGTGTATTGGGACTCTTGGATAATAATTACATTAACGTTTTTTGTCATATTACAGAATATCTGGTAATGCGTTATATAGTCTGTTGTTGATTCCACAATGTGTCATGAAAAGTTTGTAAACAGGTTAAGTAGTGTACAACATTTGTCTAAATTCTGGGATACTCTAAATCAATTCCAATGGTAAATATTTGTTTTAGGATCACCAGTTTCCCAGATAAGCAGTGCCCTTGGGAATATTTTTTTTTTGCATAGATGTTCAAAAGAAAAGTCTCACACACGTCTCCCTAATTTAAAGTAAGTAAACTGTGTAAAAAAGTTATAAACTATTGAGCTATTGTAATTTATTTATCGCTATAATAAATCTGCTAGAGTGCTGTTTTTACAGTTGATTGATTTCTGAAATGTAATTCAAAGGATTTCTCCACAGCAGTTATTTTGGGAGAGGGTTTTTCCAGAGGGATCTTGTCATTTGCAGGTCAGAAACACAGTCCACATGGATGAAATAAGGTCCAAGATATTGATCACATACAGGCAATAAATGTTCAGTTTGTTTTGGATCACAAAGGAATGTCGTCTGAAGTTAAACCTTTATCTGACCAAAGAAAAACACTTACGAAGAGTCCTTTTAGGAGTCAACTCTTTTATATTAGCTACAAGAAAAATATAAACACAGAAATTAATAAATGACTGTAAGAGTTTTTTTTAAAACATTTTTGATACCAAAATACCTTCAGTTAATCGATCCGTCTGGTCGAACAGTCTTGTAAGATTTTGAAATTCGAGGTGTAGGAGTGTTATTGTCTATTTGTGTGTGATAATGTCCCCATCATTTCCCTATAACGTCAACATAGCATCCCCATAATTTTCCCATAACATCAAAAAAAGGTCCCCCATAACTTCAACATAACATCACTATAACATTAGAAGTTAAATCCGTTAACTGCATTTGCATTACTTGCACTTTTGAGGTTTTAGGCTGAGTATCTGTAAAGCACATTGTGACAACTGATGTAAAAAGGGCTTTATAAAATACATTTGATTGATTTGATTAATACCACCATGAAAACCACAACTATGACCACAACTATGACCACAACTACTGACCATTTCAGGTTTCATAACTACAGTATAGATAGTCAAATTACACTGTAATACAGATGTACTAGCCCTGTCTTTTGAAGACATCTCACACCTCGGTTTCCACTTTACCATCAGACTGGTCACCAGTGAGGCGTAAATGTCCTTCTCTGGAGTCAGAGACTTAGACTTAACGGGAGAGATGGGAGCGCATTGATGACACAAAGTTCATCCCCTGGTCCTCTGGAAAAGCGTTCTCGAATACAACCAGCACGGACTGACGCATCTTCTTCTGGAACTCGTCACACATGAAGACGTACAGGATGGGGTTCAGGCAGCTTTTGAGAAAGGCCAGGCTAGCGGACAGGGGAATTCCAATATGCACGACCAGGTTGAGGCCTGGGCTGCCATTTGTCATGATGTCCAGAAACTGTAAGACGTGGAAGAGCAACCAGCAGATGA
The DNA here is from genome assembly GCF_057628025.1 of Oncorhynchus mykiss. Taxonomy (NCBI): domain Eukaryota; kingdom Metazoa; phylum Chordata; class Actinopteri; order Salmoniformes; family Salmonidae; genus Oncorhynchus; species Oncorhynchus mykiss. Next base: position 22,376,095 of record NC_143023.1, on the reverse strand, counting down.
AAAAGGCCAGGACAACGGAGACGATGATCCGGAGGGATCTGCACGTTTTTCCTCTCAAGGCGCCTGGTGCGTATCCATATGGCAATGTAAGAGGCTATGGTGACCAGGAAGGGGATGAGAAAGCCCAGCAGGAAGCGGAACACAACCATTTTCCTGTAGGTGGAGTAATCATGGGAAAATTAATAACCGCATATTGTCCTATTACCATAGTGCATGATCTGCCGAAAGATGGTGAACGGGAGGCTGCAGACCAATGAGGCTAACCAGATCCCCACACAGATGACCTCGGCCCTGCATGGCGTGCACTTGTTATGGGCCCACACAACCACCCACATGGACAGACAGCGGTCCAGGCTGATGGCCGCCAGGAGGAAGATGCTGGCGAACATGTTGAAGGTTACATTTTGGTAATTTGTTAGCCCAGTTTTTATACATTTCCCACCTATGACCAAGTAGGACTTGAAACAAATAAAGTCATTAGATTTATAGAAGACATTTAGTACATGACTTCGCCCTCATATGGTCTTTATTCACACAATGCAACAATTCTAATGCATATGAGTTTCTAAAAAATTATGAGATGACATTAGGAATTGCATGTTTGTCATGACACTACTTCTACAAATGAAGCATAAGTCTGAATGAAAAGTTAAAGCATCTGAGGTCAGAGATCAAAAGGGTAGAAAATAAGACTAAAGCGTCTTACCCATTTCCATCCTATTCTCTATAGCAATGAACATCATCCACTCTCTCCCACCACAAATGAAACAGCTCTCTCTCACGTGCGCACTGTTGCACTCTTCCTCCCTCCCTTTCTCTCCAAACATCCTCTAAGTTTAAAGTGCCTTTAGTCAGTATTTAGTCAGCCACCAATTGTGCAAGTTCTCCCACTTAAAAAGATGAGAGAGGCCTGTAATTTTCATAATTGCTTTATATTAAGAACCAGACAGCACAATAGTTTTTTATTATTGTCGGAAAAGCAGGGAGCTCTCCAACACTCAGACATAATTTACAAACAAAGTATGCGTGTTTAGTGAGTCCGCCAGATCAGATGCAGTATCCCTGGTTATCCCTATTCTCTTGATAAGGTCAGGACAAAATGTAATGAGTACTTCTGGGTGTCAGGGCAAATGTATGGAATAAAAAGTATATTATTTTATTAAGGAATGTAGTGAAGTAAAAGTTGCCAAAAATAATAAATGTCAAAATAAAGTACTGATACCCCCAAAAAGTACTTAAGTAGTACTTTAAAGTATTTTTTACTTAAGTACTTTACACCACTGCAGCCATATCCTACTCTGCTATCTGCATTATCAATCATCAACGCTGTTCAGTATGGAGCGCAGTTCACAATGCATGCATCTCATGGTAACTTTTTTTTTCTTGTGAAAGGTAGGACTACATTTGCCTCAACATAGCCTATGCTACAGCAATATAAGGTCTGAATGCAGTCCAATTTACACTTCTCCATCTGGATTTCGGGGGCGATGCATTTTGTAAATTGCAGCTGCAGAGTTTTAAAACAGCCTATCACTTGAATATCGTTACTTTAAGTCAGTGCGTTTGCAAACACTGCCTTTCTTGCTCCATCAATTCCATTCAAATTGCATCCAAAAATAGATATGCCTAATCCTGGTCAAGATTGATATATGCTGTACAGTGCACTCGGAATGTATTCAGACCCCTTGACTTTTTCCACATGTTGTTATTTTACAGCCTTATTATAAAATTGATAAAATTGTTCCCCCCCCCCCTCATCTACACACACTACTCCATAATGACAAAGCAAAAAAAAATATATATATATATATATTTTTTTTTTTATGTTTGCACAAAAAAAATTCTCTCAAATTCACAAATATTCAGACCCTTTACTCAGTACTTTGCTGAAGCACCTTTGGCAGTGATTACAGTCTCCAGTCTTCTTTGGTATGACACTAAAAGCTTGGCACACCTGTATTTGGGGAGTTTCTCCCATTCTTCTCTGCAGATCCTCTCAAACTCTGCCAGGTTGGGTGGGGTGTATCGCTGCACCAGCTTTTTTCTGGTCACTCCAGAGATGTTCAATCGGGTTCAAGTCCGAGCTCTGGCTGGGCAACTCAATGACATTCAGAGACTTGTCCCGAAGCCACTCCTGCGTTGTCTTGGCTGTGTGTTTAGGGTTGTTGTCCTGTTGGAAGGTGAACCTTCGTCCCCAGTCTGACAACCTGCTCCAGAGCGCTCAGGACTTCATCAAGGATCTCTGTACCTTGCCCCGTTAATCTTTCCCTCAATCCTGACTAGTCTCCCAGTCCCTGCTGGTGAAAAACATCCATGCAGCATGATCCTGCCACCACCATGCTTCACTATAGGGGTGGTGCCAGGTTTCCTCCAGACATGACGCTTGGCATTCAGTCCAAAAAGTTCAATCAGACCAGAGAATCTTGTTTCTCATGGTGTGAGAGTCCTTTAAGTGCCTTTTGGCAAACTCCAAACAGGCTGTCGTGCCTTTTACTGAGGAGTGGCTTCTGTCTGGCCACTCTACCATAGAGTCCTTATTGGTGGAGTGCTGCAGAGATGGTTGTCCTTCTAGAAGGTTCTCCCATCTCCACAGAGGAACTCTGGAGCTCTGTCAGAGGGACCATCAGGTTCTTGGTCACTTCCCTGACCAAGGCCCTTCTCGCCTGATATCTGAGTTTGGCCGGGTGGCCAGCTCTAGGAAGAGTCTTTGGGTTCAAAACTTCTTCCATTTAAGAATGATGGAGGCCACTGTGTTCTTGAGAACCTTCAATGCTGCAGAAATGTTTTGGTACCCTTCCCCAGATCTGTGCCTCAACCCAAACCCATCTCGGAGCTCTACAGACAATTCCTTCGACCGCATGACTTGGTTTTTGCTCCGAGATGCACTGTCAACTGTGGGACCTTATATAGACAGGCGTTTGCCATTCCAGATCATGTCCAATCAATTGAATTTACCACAGGTGGACTCCAATCAATTTGTAGAAACATCTCAAGGATGATCAATGGAAGCAGGATGCACCTGAGCTCAATTTTGAGTTTAATAGCAAAGAGTCTGAATACTAAATAAGGTATTCCTGTTAATTTGTAATAAATTAGCAAACATTTCTAAATCTGTTTTTACTTTGTCACTATGGGGTATTGTGTGTAGATGACGATTTTTTATGTAATCCAGTTTAGAATAAGTCTGTAACGTAACAAAATGTAGACAAAGGGAAGGAGTCTGAATACTTTCCGAATTCACTCTATAGCCTATAGATCTTTGAGCCTACCTGTTTCAGGTAATATAAATTAGAAGCTTAGCCTATGCATAACCCATCATTCCTTAGCTAAATAAGGCTAATACTGCATTTTAATTTATTACCTGAAACCGGTAGGCTCAAAGATCTATAGGCTTCGTCACTTGCATAATCCACACCTGGCCTCTCTCCTTAAAAAATGCTCCTTAGCTCTTGGAGTCCCAGGAAAAGCTAGACTAAAATAATAGCTTGTTGGATATTTTTTTAAGCATGATTAGACTATCAGTAGACTAATCGAAGAGGGATGCAGTCTCTTCTTTGCTGAATGTTAAATAGGCCTACAGCATCCAATAGAACTTGCATGGAGTTTAAAAGAAGAGAGAATGTGCGATGGTAGGCTCTGGCAGTTATTTATTCAGACCCATAACTGGTCAATCTTCATGGAGTGAATAGATAGCCATCTGCATCTTATTCTGGTCCTATATGTATTATTCAAAGATGTCATTACAATGGTGAAGATAAGGACAACAAAACGTATTTCATTTAACTGTTGAAAGCAAAGAAGGAATGACGCAACAATGGAGAAAGAGTAGGTAGGCTAATACACACATGGTAAAACATTAGGGGAAATATTATGAAAGGTATACAGTGCCTTGCGAAAGTATTCGGCCCCCTTGAACTTTTGCCACATTTCAGGCTTCAAACATAAATATATAAAACTGTATTTTTTTTGAAGAATCAACAACAAGTGGGACACAATCATGAAGTGGAACGACATTTATTGGATATTTCAACCTTTTTTAACAAATCAAAAACTGAAAAATTGGGTGTGCAAAATTATTCAGCCCCTTTACTTTCAGTGCAGCAAACTCTCTCCAGAAGTTCAGTGAGGATCTCTGAATGATCCAATGTTGACCTAAATGACTAATGATGATAAATACAATCCACCTGTGTGTAATCAAGTCTCCGTATAAATGCACCTGCACTGTGATAGTCTCAGGGGTCCGTTAAAAGCGCAGAGAGCATCATGAAGAACAAGGAACACACCAGGCAGATCCGAAATACTGTTATGAAGAAGTTTAAAGCCGGATTTGGATACAAAAAGATTTCCCAAGCTTTAAACATCCCAAGGAGCACTGTGCAAGCGATAATATTGAAATGGAAGGAGTATCAGACCACTGCAAATCTACCAAGACCTGGCCGTCCCTCTAAACTTTCAGCTCATACAAGGAGAAGACTGATCAGAGATGCAGCCAAGAGGCCCATGATCACTCTGGATGAACTGCAGAGATCTACAGCTGAGGTGGGAGACTCTGTCCATAGGACAACAATCAGTCGTATATTGCACAAATCTGGCCTTTATGGAAGAGTGGCAAGAAGAAAGCCATTTCTTAAAGATATCCATAAAAAGTGTTGTTTAAAGTTTGCCACAAGCCACCTGGGAGACACACCAAACATGTGGAAGAAGGTGCTCTGGTCAGATGAAACCAAAATTGAACTTTTTGGCAACAATGCAAAACGTTATGTTTGGCGTAAAAGCAACACAGCTCATCACCCTGAACGCACCATCCCCACTGTCAAACATGGTGGTGGCAGCATCATGGTTTAGGCCTGCTTTTCTTCAGCAGGGACAGGGAAGATGGTTAAAATTGATGGGAAGATGGATGGAGCCAAATACAGGACCATTCTGGAAGAAAACCTGATGGAGTCTGCAAAAGACCTGAGACTGGGACGGAGATTTGTCTTCCAACAAGACAATGATCCAAAACATAAAGCAAAATCTACAATGGAATGGTTCAAAAATAAACATATCCAGGTGGTAGAATGGCCAAGTCAAAGTCCAGACCTGAATCCAATCGAGAATCTGTGGAAAGAACTGAAAACTGCTGTTCACAAATGCTCTCCATCCAACCTCACTGAGCTCGAGCTGTTTTGCAAGGAGGAATGGGAAAAATGTTCAGTCTCTTGATGTGCAAAACTGATAGAGACATACCCCAAGCGACTTACAGCTGTAATCGCAGCAAAAGGTGGCGCTACAAAGTATTAACTTGAGGGGGCTGAATAATTTTGCACGCCCAATTTTTCAGTTTTTGATTTGTTAAAAAAGTTTGAAATATCGAATAAATGTCGTTCCACTTCATGATTGTGTCCCACTTGTTGTTGATTCTTCACAAAAAAATACAGTTTTATATCTTCATGTTTGAAGCCTGAAATGTGGCAAAAGGTCGCAAAGTTCAAGGGGGCCGAATACTTTCGCAAGGCACTGTATATGTCAGCCTGCAAATTATACACATTTTAAAATAGGCCATATTATATTTCCAAATATAATTGTGACTTTGTAGGCCTCATGTCCTGCACCAGCATCACATTCTCTCCCAGCTTCATGTTTTGAATGAGGTCTGTAATTCCAGTCCTTATAATACAATACAGTATACTATTACAGTCCACACTCAAAAAGATTAGGCTACTAGAGCTTGTTTCCTTTATTTACCCAAGAGAGCATGTATACATCTATTGGCTTTTATGTTTTTGTGTCATGTGCGGTAGCCTATATCATAAACAATGTATTAGATAATGGCACGATCAGTTGGGCTTTTTTGGGCTTGGGATCATAAAATGTCTTCAAATCAAATCCAGACATTTATATTCTTTATATATTTTAGAATGGCACTTCTGGTTATGGCATGAAATACCGGGTTCGTCATGTGACAAGTCATAAAATACTAGGAAAATATGTAACCCTGGTATGGCTTGGTTGCTTGACATATGTTTTTTAATTCTTTCCATATTTGCTGTCTGGGGAAAGGTTTTGGGGAAAAAAGCTTTACTTTCCCCAGGACAGTTCACACATTTAAATAAATAAATAAACAACCGTGCCAAATGTGTTTTAGTAAGACTCTCCAAGGGTTACTATTAATGAATGCTCCGTTTTTGTTGTATGTGTGTGTTTTGTTTTGTTGATGATTATGTTTTTCCTGAGTGGTCTCTCGGCACTGTTTTGACTTCAAACAGAAACAATTTCTTTATACAACTTTAATTGAATGCATCTTTTTCAGTTACATTGAAAACAATAAGACGGTGGCAACACAGTGAGCGGCTGTGCATGAGACAGGTTGAAATGTCACTTGCTGATGGGAAAGCCTGTATGACATCAAACACTCATCTATGGGACCACTGTTTGCAGGAAGAAGAGTTTGTGTGCGGAGACATGGCTGCTATTGCAGCTGGGGTCCACTGTGACTAGTTGGAAGCGACGGTCTGGTCAATCCAGCCACGCAGGTAGGCGACACGGGAGTAGACGGCAGGGGTACTGATGTTACAGTTGCTGGTGCCCCAGGACACGATGCCCACCTGAAACCACACACCACTGCTCTGACACACCAGAGGACCGCCAGAATCACCCTGGAGATGGAGGAGAGGTTAGGAGCACTGGCACTGGTGGAGATTATTGTAATAGGGGCTGAGTGGTGGCCTATCTGACTTCCATTGTCATGCCATTGCCAGAGAATTTGGTTAAACAAATCTGTATCTGGCTGCTTTAAGATGGTGCGTGTGTTGGGGGAAAGGTTATTGCCGGGCGGAATGATACCAGAGTGATTAGAGAGAAATGTTCAGAAACTGACTGGAGAAAGGTAGCCTCAACTTGCTCCGGGAGTACAGTAAGTTACCTGGCAAGAGGACACTCCGGAGGCTCCGGCGCAGATCATGGCGTCAGTGATCCTGTTCTGGCCCCAGTACTGCTTGCACTGAGCAGGGCTCAGCAGAGGAAGGGCCACCTGCTGGAGGATACGGGGGCTTGCTGGGGACAGGGATCAGGGGACATGGTTAGGAAGGAGCTTAGTGCTCTAATGAAAGCTGAGGTGGAAACATTAGCATCCATTTGCACATACTCTTGTATTAACTGTAAATCTATCATGTATCAATAATGGTTCAGTAGCTTGTGTGGCCACTCACAGGTGGTGCCAGTCTTGCCCCAGCCAGTGGTGACACAGCGGGTTCCAGAGGGGAAGGAGGTGCTAGAGGTGGCCAGGCACACAGGGGACACGCGGGCGGTGATCTGGACGGGGGAGGACAGCTTCAGCAGGGTCACGTCGTTGTTAAAGTTCTGGCTGTTGTAGTAGGGGTGGGTGATAGCCTACAGGGATCAAGGAAAGTTGTAGACACATAGTGAAGTGATTCATCTTCGAAAGTGAACAGAATCTCAGAACTCTGGTAAAACCTGTGAAGCAGGCAGGCATGTTGTGGTTAAGTGAGTGGATCTCACCCCAGGCTCCTGGACTTACCCTGGAGATGCTTTTGACCTGGATCGGCTCAGCATTGGACTGACGATCGTGCTCTCCCAGGATCACATGGTGACGGCCAGGACTGGAGAGAGAGAAAACCGATTACAGTGTGTATGAATGAACACAGCTCATCTGAGTGAAACTAAGAGGAATGTAATATGTACTTATGAACATGGTGCTAATAAAGCACTATGGAATTAAATGCACTTACGTGACACGGCAATGGGCAGCAGTGACAACCCAGTTCTGGCTGATTAGGGAGCCTCCACAGAAGTGGAATCCAGAGGCATCCTGAAGGAGAAAGGGAGAGGTGGAAGACAGTATATAGTATGGGTCTGACCATAATGTGAAGACAGTAGATAGATAGTATGGGTCTGACCATAATGTGAAGACAGTAGATAGATAGTATGGGTCTGACCATAATGTGAAGACAGTAGATAGATAGTATGGGTCTGACCATAATGTGAAGACAGTAGATAGATAGTATGGGTCTGACCATAATGTGAAGACAGTAGATAGATAGTATGGGTCTGACCATAATGTGAAGACAGTAGAAAGATAGTATGGGTCTGACCATAATGTGAAGACAGTAGATAGATAGTATGGGTCTGACCATAATGTGAAGACAGTAGATAGATAGTATGGGTCTGAACATAATGTGAAGACAGTAGATAGATAGTATGGGTCTGACCATAATGTGAAGACAGTAGATAGATAGTATGGGTCTGACCATAATGTGAAGACAGTAGATAGATAGTATGGGTCTGACCACAATATGAAGACAGTAGATATATAGTATGGGTCTGACCACAATATGAAGACAGTAGATAGATAGTATGGGTCTGACCATAATGTGAAGACAGTAGATAGATAGTATGGGTCTGACCATAATGTGAAGACAGTAGATATATAGTATGGGTCTGACCATAATGTGAAGACAGTAGATAGATAGTATGGGTCTGACCACAATATGAAGACAGTAGATAGATAGTATGGGTCTGACCATAATGTGAAGACAGTAGATAGATAGTATGGGTCTGACCATAATGTGAAGACAGTAGATAGATAGTATGGGTCTGACCATAATGTGAAGACAGCACTTCCCAACATTTTCAACATACATTTACTCTTAAGTGGCTAACAAGAATCATCAGTGATTACAGCATTGTTGTGTGAAAAAACAATGTATAGAATGAAAGAGTGGAAATGGGGATACCTGAAGGGAGACTTGCCAGGGCCAGGAGCCAGATACGGCGTTCTGTCCGTTCACAATCTTCAAGCCGCTCACCTGCGGCGGGATGCTAGGCACTCCGCAACCTAGGGCACGAACACACAGTCTCAAACAACACCCTATCCTCATATATAGTGCACCACTTTTGACCAAAGTCCTACATAGTTTTGATTAGCCTCAGAGTATGGACTGACATGCCTTCAGTAACTACCAAAGTATAATACAACACTTCACCTCCTTGTTGGCCAGGGCTTCTTTTAGCTATTCATCTCAACAGGACTTACCTATGTGAATAAATCAAGAATCAAAAAGATCTAATCAGTTCATGTTACCAGACATTGACGATGACACCACTCACCCAGGGCTGAGGCCACCAAAGCGAGACAGCTGACGATCCAGAGCATGGCCATAGTGTAGTAGACTGTGCTTGACGTCTCTTTGTCCCTCTCTCTCTTATACCCTGGCAGGCCCATCAGTCATGTCTCCCACTCACCTACAGGTTCCCCCAAGGTCTGATAGAGCTGGGAACAGGTGGGAAAATCTCACACCTCAGGGACAGTCAGATACATGCTTGTGTTTGCCATGTAGTGCACTGTACTCTGTAGTGCACTGTACTCTATGTGGGATAGGCCTTAGCAAACAAGGCTTTGCACAATGATTCCAGGGAAAGTCATAATTCTTTATCTTTATGCTGAGTGGAAAATATGCCCAGACCCTAAATTTGGTCCTCTGAAATGCCCTTAATGTCTTTTTTTCTGGTTTCTTATCACGCTGTCCAAATGGAGTTCTGATGATGGTCAGAACAATAACATCTTGTTACCGTGTGTTGCACTCCCACGAGCAGGGTGGAAAACCATGGTCAGACCGTTCTGTTTCTATGCAGCTGAACGAGACCGCAAAACAATCAAAAACAAAACACTTGATTAACATTATGGATTCAGATCATATGTTTTATGGAGCTCTTTGTGACAAAAAAATGTTTTTATTAAGAAAGGAAGCTATTGGGATTTATTCATCTACACAAAGTAGCAGTAAGGACGTGTTCACACTGCTATTCAAGTTCATGCTTTGACACATTTAAAATGTCACTACATTTGAGGGTTGTAACAGAGGACCCACCACCATGAGGTTGAGGCCACTGAGAAAACCTCCAGAAAATAGGATCTTATCCCATTACATTTTGAGAAAGAGACAAGTTTATCAACCAGTCAGGAACAACATCTGAATCTGCACATGGTGCTGTCTTCACACATCATAATCACATACATAGCTTTTTCTACTTCTTCATAATAAGATTGCTACAAGATGAATGTCACTTTTGAGGGAACTTTTCTGATGAGCAATAGTGCAGATGTTCATACAAGTTTATACGACTTTAAGCACTTTGTGACTCTGTTAATGTACATTAACTCTTATCTCTGTTAATGTACAAAATGCATTTGTCATCTCAAACCTAAGGGAGGGTATTTGGTGGGAGGTTAAAGAAAAACACAAAAAATGCTTATCAGAATCCAGCTTTATTGGTTGTGATATATTCAATCTGATAAAAGTGAAGGTTGTGTGAACTGCACAACAGTACAAAGCTGTAGGAGTCTGCCGTAGACATAAATATTACACAGGATGTTCTCAATAAAAGAAGTGATGACACAAGTCAAGTCTGCAGTAGGTGATGTGTGAAGCCTGGGAGCTGAGATATGGACAGGATGTGGATTCTCTCCTGTAGAGGTGAGGGATTTTAGTCCACCTCCTCGATGGTTGGACCAGAGGAAGAGCCAGCTCCAGCGCCTCCAGGCATACCGCCTGGCATACCGCCTGGCATACCGCCTGGCATACCTCCTGGTGGGCCTCCCGTACCCTGATACAGATTGGTAATGATGGGGTTACACACCTTCTCCAGCTCCTTCTGCTGGTGCTCATACTCATCCTTCTCTGCTGTCTAGATGAAGGTAAGGGGAGAGATGAAGAGAGAGATTATGAGAGGGTAAGAGACACAGGTGGTGATCACAATATTCTATCATATGATTTACTTACTGTGAAACCAGTGCTAACCAACTAATGTTGCACTAAGAACACTCAATCTAGGTGGAACTCTAGACCAGCCACCTGTGGTTTACCTGGTTCCTGTCCAGCCAGGAGATAACTTCGTTGCACTTGTCCATGATGGTCTTCTTGTCCTCCGGGCTGATCTTTTCCGCGAGCTTCTCATCGTCCACGGTGCTCTTCATGTTGAAGGCCAGGGACTCCAGTGAGTTCTTAGCTGTGACCTTCTCCTTCTGAGCCTCGTCCTCAGCCCTGTACTGGTCAGCCTCTTGCACCATGCGCTCAATGTCCTCCTTGGTCAGACGTCCTGGGGATAACAAGATACCGACATCATTATATAATTTCCCATATGTGACATATTCATTATCTCTGACTCGCTCCTGTTGTCTCTCTTTCTTTTTGGGACTCTTTTCTTTGAGGAAAAGGTTGGAAATCAATAAGACCTTTGATCATGTCGTGAGGTTGAAGGTTAAGGAGGCATACCTTTGTCATTGGTGATGGTGATCTTGTTCTCCTTGCCGGTGCTCTTGTCCACCGCAGACACATTGAGGATGCCGTTGGCGTCAATGTCAAAGGTCACCTCGATCTGGGGGACGCCCCTGGGGGCAGGAGGGATTCCGGTGAGCTCAAACTTGCCGAGGATATTGTTGTCCTTGGTCATGGCTCTCTCCCCCTCATACACCTGAGAAAGAAATTGTGGGAATGGATTAATACCCGATAGTATAGGTGATCTGGCTACTTTACACAAACGTTGGCCTTGTACAGCTGATAAAAGACTCACCTGGATGAGCACTCCGGGTTGGTTTTCTGAGTATGTTGTGAAGGTCTGGGTCTGCTTGGTGGGGATGGTGGTGTTCCTCTTGATGAGCACGGTCATGACCCCTCCGGCTGTCTCAATACCCAGGGACAGGGGTGTGACGTCCAGCAGCAGCAGGTCCTGCACGTTCTCTGACTTGTCACCCGCTAAGATGGCAGCCTGCACAGCTGTGGAGGACAGAGAGGGGATGTTGGATGAAACATTGAATCACATACATTTGACACAGTGACATGTTCCTGCAACACACAGTGAGATACCTACCGGCACCATAAGCCACAGCCTCATCAGGGTTGATGCTCTTGTTGAGGTCTCGGCCATTGAATAGGTCCTGCAGAAGCTTCTGGATCTTAGGGATACGTGTGGAGCCTCCCACCAGGACGATGTCATGTATCTGGGCCTTGTCCATTTTGGCATCTCTCATAGACTTCTCCACAGGTTCCAGGGTACCGCGGAACAGGTCAGCGTTGAGCTCCTCAAAGCGAGCCCTGGTAATGGAGGTGTAGAAGTCGGCACCCTCGTAGAGGGAGTCAATCTCGATGCTGGCTTGGGTGCTGGAGGAGAGGGTGCGCTTGGCCCGCTCACAGGCAGTGCGCAGGCGCCGCACCGCCCGCTTGTTGCCGCTGATGTCCTTCTTGAATTTACGCTTGAACTCACCGATGAAGTGGTTGACCATGCGGTTGTCGAAGTCCTCACCTCCCAGGTGAGTGTCGCCAGCAGTGGACTTGACCTCAAAGATGCCATCCTCGATGGTCAGGATGGACACGTCAAAGGTGCCGCCGCCCAGGTCGAAGATCAGGACGTTGCGCTCACCGCCGACCTGATAAGATAAGAGAGAGCAATTAAGTCAGTAGGACTTTCAAAGGACTAATCAAGCAGATCTAGTGTGAACTGTACAACCCAGTGTTTTTTTGTTTTTGTTTTGGGGTTTCTGTACCTTCTTGTCCAGGCCATAGGCGATGGCTGCAGCAGTGGGCTCGTTGATGATGCGCAGGACGTTGAGTCCAGAGATCACTCCAGCATCTTTTGTTGCTTGGCGCTGGGAGTCGTTGAAGTAGGCAGGGACTGTGATGACAGCATTGTTCACTGGCTGAAGAGGGAAAACACTATTAGTTAGATCTAGTGTGTATCATCCCTAACTAGACTGTCAGTTTCAGTCATTAACATATAATGTATACCCATCCAATCTTTTCAAACCTCCATGGGGTGCATGGAGTGGGTAGGAGCTAAGAGTAGATTTGGAATTGAGGTGTTTTTTAATTTGGTTAGTCAGAATCCCTACCTTGCCCAGGTAAGCTTCAGAGATCTCCTTCATCTTGGTGAGCACCATGGAGGACACCTCCTCAGGGAAAAAGGTCTTCCTCTCTCCCTTGTACTCTACCTCCATCTTGGGCTTGCCACCATCGCTCACCACTGTGAAGGGCCAGTGCTTCATGTCCGACTGTACCACGGCATCATCAAACTTACGACCAATTAGACGCTTGGCATCTTTGGACACAGGGATGGCAGAGTAGGGTTGATTTTCAAGAGTAGGATGAATTTGTCTGTGGACACTTGTCTAAGGTCAGTTTTGCATTTCCCCCTAATGGAGTGGCGCGAGGCTGATGGATTTAAATCTAGTACTTTTAGGCCCTCAAGTGGGGACTACTGATAACAACAGGCAAGAGGCTACAGCGCTGAGCTTAAAGTAAAACCTTGATTTGGTTCCCTTTGTCCACTAGAGGCTTCATCTAACTACCCACTGTGTGTCAAGGTGAGGTGATGTGCTTACCGAACACAGTGTTGGTGGGGTTCATGGCCACCTGGTTCTTGGCGGCGTCACCGATCAGCCTCTCCGTGTCGGTGAAGGCCACATAGCTGGGTGTGGTTCTGTTGCCCTGGTCGTTGGCGATGATCTCCACCTTGCCATGCTGAAAGATGCCCACACAGGAGTATGTGGTCCCCAGGTCAATGCCTACTGCTGGTCCTTTAGACATCCTGCAACAACAAGACCAGAATTAGAGTTCATTAGTGAGAGGAGAATTACTTGAAATATTTGAGAATTATGTAGGCCTACAGTATCATACAAGAATGTTGAAAGATACTTTTCATGAAGGCGATATTGTTATAAAACCTCTTTTGAATATTATCAGTTATTAGTAGTTAGCAACAGGTAGTTAGATGACAACAGTCAAATGTTTCAACTTGTGTTGAAAGCCTTTGGGGTTAAAGGTCATCATGTTCATGTACGTGCTTGCGTGTGTATGCGTGCCACGTGCACGTCTTTGACAGTGTGTGTGTTCCTTCCCTGTCATTCACAGAGAGCAGATGCAGTCCCACGTGAGCCCCCAAATTGGAAGTGATCCCCGGGGCTCAGCTGTTCTAGAAAGTGCTGTCTTGGCAACATGCCAACCAGTGGAGTGGTACCAACACCACAACTCCTTAAAGCAGCAGTACCACCAGTAGCATGCCAACAGGCCACCCTCCCTCACCCTCCCCTCCCTCATCCTGTTTTCCCCTCTCCACAGATCATTCTGGCAATACAACACCCAACTGTTACCAGCCAGGCTAAGTCAATGTGATGTATTAACACAGTGGCTTTTTTCCAACAGCTGAATCACACAAACTACCAACACATTCTATTAATATGGCTCACAGATCTGTTGTTGGAACACGGGTTGGATTAAATTAAGTGATTATTAATGAGCAGTTAAGTAAAACTGGACTTTGCCAATATCATATGTACCTAGTACATAGTTACCTTGTTGAAATACTTACTACTGTACTTCACTATTGTGTAATATGGAAGGTATTATGGGCCTGGACTGTAATAACAGTAAAGGCCTTAGAAACCTCACTGCTGGAGAAGGAACTATGATATATTTTAAAGCTGTTACCTCACAATTAACTAATACATTAAGTCAGTGGGGACACAAGTGGGGATTGTTGAAATGGTGAACATGCTAGACAGGGCCAGATCATGTGGTGAGGCCCAAATATTTTATCGTTAAAAAAAAAAGTGGCATGTAAATACTGTACCTAATTATGTTATACAGCCACTTACTGTATTCTTGTGAAAGGATAAAATTAGCATTTCTCATATTCGGGATGGATTAAATAGACAAAGCCACCTCACACAAACAACTGGTACTTGTAAATTCCTTATCACTTACGATCTAATTCTGTTACTCCTGGTATTTTCATTTAATTTGAACAAACCCTTGTTAGCATCCTTTTTTATCTATTTAAAATAAAAAAAAACGTATCTAATAACTACCGGTGCTAAGCATACCATACATACCACTGTACCCATATTTAGATCAGCTGCGCATATTTCATATGTGCATGATTAGTGTTCAAACTGACAGAAGCATCAAGCATGTGGACAGAGCTTAACCATTGGGTGTGGTGTGTGAAACTATGACAGTGTTTGTGACATACAGTGAGACAAGGCAGGCCACAAAGGGATTACAGGCACTGGTCAAGCACGTCAGTGGACACTGGACAACATGTGTGTCCAGAAACAGAAAGTCATGCAATAGACAAATCATTCAAACAGGCTTTACAAGAACTTTTGGCTTCATGCTACTTAAAAAACACTACTTAAACAATTTGAGATAAGCTTTATGCTAGCTCTTAACACTCCTCCAACAGCCAATAGTTGACATAAAGCATGCTAGCGTCATTATGAGAGTGGGGTCATGTCCCTTGAGTTGGACAGGAGCTGGCAAGTCAAAAAGCAGAGCTGAATGCAACGCTTCTTAGAAAAGGAGTTACCTTGCTCAGTCAGTTGTGCAACGCGTCAAAGATTACCACACAAACCACAGAACACCGGCTGCTCAATTCCACTGAAGCACTCCTCTCCTTTTCCTGGACAGAAAGACTAAGAGGACGAGTGTCAGGTCTCTCCAGAGTATATAGTCACAGACAGACAGACAGCACATGGCTCACTGAGATTCCATCAGGGAATCAGGTGACTCAGCCAGAGAAAGTTCTAGGCCCACGTAGCTGCCTGCATGTGCCCATTCAGTGCTAGCCAACTAACTTTCTGGTATAGGAGTTGCTGTATGCCCTTTTTCAGTGAATAAAAATAGAAATGAGAAAAGACTACTGTATTTTCTCTCTACACTTTCTTAATTCCTGTTTTATATAAATAAATAAAAAAGTGAAACAAGTTTGTCCTGTTCAGAGTAAGGAGGTTTTCTCAGGGCATGTTAAATTTGATTCACATGGTCTGGGGGCTGTTCAGTGAGATAAGCACTGTGAGAAGACTACAGATATCTCCTACCAGCAGCCGGCCTGTGGATTCACATTCATTAGAAAAGATGGACAGCAAGCAGCAAAGCACATTCTAGTTTGTACTGTAAATTACACGATGTAATGAATTTAAAGTATTTTGGAATAAATTAAGCATGTTTTTTTATATATATAGTTGTCTGAACCTTTCCTAGCATGCTCCATGAAAATACTACCCTAACCATGAAAGCATTCACCAAGGGCTTAAGTCAAGTAGGTCACACTAAGGCTATTCTAAAAAGGTTAAATGAAGAAAATATTCACACATCTTTAATGTCCTACAGTTTATTACATTTAACCCTTATATAGTAACAGTCCATACATACAATGACAAGCCTGTCCCTCCAACATGTGGAAACCTATTCTTCACTCTCTAACTCGCAGGTCGAGGAACTGAAATGTCAAGCAGTGAAACATCTGGAAATAATCCTCCTCACTGGTGGCCTTCGTTTGTAAAGCATTTTTTAATGAATTGCTCCTAACCCAATTATACTCAGAATTACATGTTCACTCCTATCTGCCTAAAAGCACTGGACACCTGAAAGTGACATCTCCTTCAATGGCAATTAGCTGGATCAGAATAAAACATTTAAATCACCAACAAACTAACATCAAACTTTCACTAAGCAAGATTGTGACAGACATGCATATTTATTTTAGTATTCCAGACAGTATTGGCTCAGAACTGAACCAATGAACAGCTACTCCTGTCACACAGGTCCACTATGACACATAGGTCAGCTGGCATCCTATTTTATACCTTTAGAAATAGACTGACTAGAACAGGCATCCCCGTAATTATATTTCTATGTTTACCAATAGCAGGGAGTCACAACACATGCAAACTGTTTCTACATGCAATTTTTCAGTGGTCTTGATGCAGTTCCAAGACTTGTTTTCTTCCAGTAGTATCACATATTATATAGTTGAATCTCAGATCAAGGGTGAGAACACCTTTTGGCCACATCATAGTCCTAATTATTATATCATTTTGTAAACAGGGCTTTCTTCTAAACTCACCAAGAAAAACATAGAAATCAAGAAGGCCAAACTCCAGGTGAACGTATGTAACCAATTCAGCGTTGCACACTTTTCTACCCGTTCATTGACACCTTTCTAAATAATAAATAGATATGTTTTAAATAGATAGAAATTAGCATAATCAGATACAACAACAAAGACAGTCCAAATTGATAGAATTGTTGGTAAGTAAGCAGCATCACTCACTCAAGGTAGATCCCACAGAAATATGAATGCTTCAACGTTAGTGGACAAGACATGTAAATAGCACACACTCATCTTAGGAAATAGGTCCCTTGTTTTGAGTCCACCCCACAGTTACTACAGGTTGTAGCTGAATGTTCAAGAGGTTAAGTTAAGGACTGATCTGGGTTCAGGAGAAGAAGCTGCGGAGCTGGAACAAGAAGTGTCCCTCCTTGTTTTTACTTGTCCTGCAGCGGCCGTTCATATAGTCCCAAGCAGAGCGCTTACAGTAGTTGTAGAAATGCTCCTCTGCTTTCTTCAGTGTGAGGTTCAGGTCCAGAGTTCCCTGCAAACTGCACAGAGAGAAACACTGATGAGCCTGGTTGTATTGCTTTGTAATGACAAGGCAAATATTTTTGAGGATGGACAGACGCAGATACACACACACACACACACACACACCTGTTGGTGAACTGGATGAGCTGCACATCGTTCCTACACCTCAGCAGGGCATCTCTGTTGTCCAATAATATGGTGGCACAGATGAAGAGTTCAAAGGTGAACTCTGTGTTGACGGCCTGTGCCTCAGACACTGGTTTATCCTCTGGAACAATCCCAGAGCATTCGTTACAACACAAACAAATCACAAGAAGGACAACATACCATTGTTATAAGCAAATACAGAAGGACCAAAACGGGCTTCTGTAAATTCATATGACCAATTGTATGGACATATACACTACATGACCAAAAGTATGTGGACACCTGCTCGTTGAACATCTCATTCCAAAATCAGCACTCGGTGGTCCTGTTCTGTGAGCTTGTGTGGTCTACCACTTCGCGGCTGAGCCGTTGTTGCTCCTAAACATTTCTACTTGACAATATATTGTGTAATTGGAACCATGCTTTGCAGTGTTTAGAAACTGTCACACATGTCACTGACTCACTAGCCTGGAACTTGGAAGGATGGCCACAGGAGACCACAGTCTCACCTATACTGTGACTACGGTCTCACCTATACTCTGCCTGCGGGCGATCCTCTCCTGGTAGCGGGCGCGGTCCACCTGCTGGGAGATGAGCTCCAGGTGGTCACAGCTCAGGATCTCAAAGAGACGCAGGGCATCACAGTGCTCAAACTCCCTTTGGAAACCCAGTAGCAGCCATCTGGGAGAGGGGACACACATAAATGTAAGTATACACATTTCATGCAAATACCCCCCTTCAAATTAGTGGATTCTGCCATTTCAGCCACACATGTTGCTGACCGGTGTATAAAATCAAGTACAGTCATGTAATCTCCATAGACAAATATTGGCAGTAGAATGGCCCTTAAGAGCTCATTGGACTTTCAACGTGGCACAGTCATAGGATGCCACCTTTCCAACAAGTCAGTTCATCAAATTTCTGCCCTGCTAGAGCTGCCCCGGTCAACTGTAAATGCTGTATTGTGAAGTGGAAACGTCTAACAGAAACAACGGCACAGCCGCGAAGTGGTAGGCCACACAAGCTCACAGAACGTGACCGCCGAGTGCTGAAGCGCGTAAAAATTGTCTGTCCTCAGGTTGCAACTCTCACTACTGAGTTCCAATCTGCCTCTGAAAGCAATGTCACCACAATACATTTTATTTGGGAGCTTCATGAAATGGGTTTCCATGGCCAAGCAGCTGCACAAGTCTAAGATCACCATGCGCAATGCCATGCGCCGGCTGCAGTGGTGTAAAGCTCGCAGCCATTGGACTTTGGCGCAGTGCAAACGTGTTCTCTGGAGTGATGAATCACACTTCACCATCTGGCAGTCTGACGAAAGAATCTGGGTTTGGCGGATGCCAGGAGAACGCTACCTGTCCAATGCACAGCGCCAACTGTAAAGTTTGGTGGAGGAGCCATAATGGTCTAGGCCCCTTAGTTCCAATGAAGGGAAATCTTAACACTCCAGCATACAATGACATCCTAGATGATTTTGTGCTTCCAACTTTGTGGCAACAGTTTGGAGAAGGCCCTTTCCTGTTTCAGCATGACTTTGCCCCCGTGCACAAAGCGAGGTCCATTCAGAAATGGTTTGTCGAGATCGGTGTGGAAGAACTTGACTGTTCTGCACAGAGCCCTGACCTCAACCCCATCGAACACCTTTGGAATGCCAACTGCGAGCCAGGCCTAATCGCCCAACATCAGTGCTCAACCTCACTAATGTTCATGTGGCTGAATGGAAGCAAGGCCCCGCAGCAATGTTCCAACATCTAGTCGAAAGCCTTCCCAGAAAAGGTGAGGCTGTTATAGCAGCAAAGAGGGGACCAACTCCATATTAATGCTCATGATTTTAGAATAAGATGTTCGACTAGCAGGTGTCCACATACACTACATGGTATGTGGAAAAAGTATGTACTGCAAACACATACAAATGCAGTATATGCGTGTGTGTTGTGTACCTGTGACAGAAGGTGAAACTCTCCATGCTATCTGTTATCAGGTGGGTGTGGAGCTGAGGATCTAACTCCTTCAGCAGTGCTGCCTCCAGCTCTGAGTGACAACAATCAAAATGTTAATAACATTACCTTATTATCAAGTCTACCATATTATTACACATGTACAGAGAAGACAGACAAATAAATAAAAACAATTAAAACTAATAACAAACCTATCTTCCTGTGCAGGCCGTCAGCGCGGAAGTCCTTGGAGAACTTCTCCATGTAGTAGGAGAAGCTCCAGTAGGTGTCCACCTCAGAGTCCAGCACCTCCAGGAATCGGCTACAAAGGTCATTCATCCCCTGGGCATAGCTCACCTCTGACCCCCATCACATCAGCATGAAGAAAGTAAATAAATACAGTTACTTTAGCTTCCTACTAAGAATAAGGGGATAATCTGAACATGTGAATATGTATGTAAATTTCTCATAAGTTATGCATTTACTTCCATGGCAGATAGGGACGAAAACGTACACACACATTTGTCAAGTTAGGATTGTGTGACATGTTACTCCGCCAACATATTATTTCTCCACTAGAGGGCTCTCTAACGAAACGTCCTTTCAGTGGTTGGGTGACAACCGGCTCATGACCAGTATACAGTATTTGCAGCACTAAAAACAGAGATAGGCAGGATCAAAGATAAACAGAGAGAGAGAAAAGAAAGAAAGAGACAGAAGAGAAAGAGACAATAGGAGAAAGAAAGATTACCTGGGTGAAAAGCAGCATATGTGATGAGAATATCCCTCAACACCAACAGATTGCCCAAGCCTTCACCCCTGTAAAAGCAAACAAACCAAAATCACTAGGGTTGCAAAGGGAGAAAAGGTTACCGGTACTTTACCAGTACACTACTAGAATATTGGACACTTTCTAGGATTTTAGGTCATTTTCATAACATGTAACAGATAAAATAAGATGTTTAAATGTGACAAAGCTGTTAAACATAATCCTTAATAAAACCCATTCATTTATGAATACAGTTAGTATTTAATATGAGGGTTTCAGCATGGAATGTCCTTTATCTTTTTTTATATGCTTTTATTTATTTTACTATGGGTATGTCAATATGTCTTTGTTGTAAATGTTTTGGGGCCGAACTGGTGGCAGTTGTTAAAAAAGTAAATAGTTGGAAGAGTTGAAGAGGTAATTGCAAACAATGTCATTCTATTTAATATGCTTTTTTCCATTATGTAGGCCATTTTCTCCTGAACCATATGGTCTATCCACTAGAACAGGGTTTCCAGAACTTTCTTTTTTTTTGCAACCCAACCATGTAAAAACAGTGATGTAATCAAAGGCCAATGTTTACTTTTTTTTAAATTGGGTCTATGGCAGTCTATTAGAAATCAGTTTGACAGTACTTCAATCTAAAGGAAGTATGGTTTGAGGTGACAAATGCATCAGAAAGGTATTGGGAAGTTCAGAAGATCATCAGGCAATACTTTATGGTATTCTGTGTAGAAAAGATAATTGATATTATTTTCCCCCCCAGTCTGATTTAGAGCCTGGTCTTGTCCACTCTGTTCTAATGAGTCCTGCGCAGCTTGAGGGAAACAGAAGACACATACCTTATCTTTCAGTGAAGGGGTCATAATATTTTGTAGCTTAAACCGTAAAAGATGTTGAGACACATTTGTAGGAAGAAAACAGAAACTGCTCTGTTTATTACAACTGTATCTAGGAGGCTACTGGAGGTTACTGACAGAACCCCGGTTCTATGAACCAAGCGCAATTATTATTATTTTTTCTTTCAGTCGCAACCCCTAGTTTGGGAAACACTGCACTAGAAACGAATGGACAATATGGACACACAGATGTAAAGATTAAGAAAAGATCACTATTTTATATGATTTTTTTTTTTTTAAGTTACCATAGATAAAGTAATTTTGGTAATTAACAGTTAATTTGACAAAATCTAATAACTTTGGTAAATTACCAGTAGTTTTGCAACCCTCGTTAAAACAAATAAGATCAAATAGACCGATACCTCACACAAAAAGACTGATCCTTAAAACGAGCAGCTACATGTAGCCTACTGGCTTTATATGGGTTGTAATGTCACGCTAAAAAAACTAACGTTGTAACGACACAGCCTTCTTATTCTAAAACCAACTGGTAGTCAGTGTGACACTGCTTACACATGTTGACAGAACGAACACTTAAGGCCCTACTCCAATATGCCCTGTTGATTTAAGTGTTGAACTGTTTGTAGCTGACAGCCTGCCAGAGGAGTTTAAACAGAAATCCTGTAAAGCTTCCTGTTTCTGTATTGAGCAATGTTCCCTGTAAAGGCATCAGCATGCTTTAGTTCGCCTGGCAGCTAGCCGAGCTCAACTAACCGAAACCAAACTAATGTGATCACTTACTCCAATAAAAAACCTCCGCTTGAAAAACGAGAATTTTTTTTTAAAAAAGTGGCAAGAGTACTGTTTGTCCATTTTGAGACGCCGTAGCCAGATTACACTTCCTCAAAAAAGTCAGGATTAATTTAAGGTAACTCAAGAAATCTGTCATTAATTTTGAGGATTTCCAGAAGAGATCTTAATCGTGCAATTTTGTATCTGACTAGAATGTTTGGTGCAGTATTTCTCAAGTGAAAGAAAATGTGCATGAGGACGAGTCATCTCTCATTGAAGAATCCCTACTGGTGACCAATCTCCGACGAAGGGGCGTAGACTCTGGCTACCGACTTACTATTTGATCACCACAAAGTATTGAGAATTCATCTGTGAGAATTTCATTGGCGCTCTCTCTCTGTACAGAGACTGAAGTTGATAATGAACTAAAGCCACTCACGAGTAGTAGGGTAGGTCTCTGTCTGTCCGAGGCACATCCTTGTCGATGATTCGGATGGCCTCTTGGAGCTCCTCCAGATCAAAGGTCACCCGCTCAAACAACACCTGCGTTCAGGGGTCAGAGAAACAAAGATATTAGTGGTCAGATGGACTATGTCATCATCTCAGACCTCAGTCTATAACATACTGTAGACTGTAAAGGTCTGTAACAAGACATGTCAACCTCAGAGTGTGACCAGCTGTTAAGAGATTGTAAAAAATATACATAATATTCAGTAATAAAATGACAGAGTGGATTATATTGACATGTCCATGACTAAAACACACAGTTTGTAGCCTAACACCCATATCCTGGTGCAATATAAACTGACAACATTTCAAACAGCCCCAAGCTAAATTACCTTAGTACATTTTCAACGCATAGCACTTCTGCTGAACATATTAACTATGAATGGGTGAATGGTCAATAGGGAAGGTGTATGGTCATTTTGATCTCTTACACTCAAATGTGAAGAGGGAGAAGCAGTTAAACCATGTACTTTTCAGGGTGTTCTGTGTGTACTTTGAGGCTGGTGGTTTACCTGGGCCTGTAGCTCCAGAAAGGACAGCCTCTCCTTGACCTCGTCACTCTGGTTCTGAGTCTGCAGCTGGACCCTGTCCTGCCTCACATCGAAGTACCGCACCGCTGCCACCAACTCAGCTAGAAACACACACAGGGAGGGAGGAAGAGAATGGGAGACAGGAGTGAAGAGTGTGAGTGAAGGAAGTAACTTTACAGGAGGAAACCAGAGAATTTACAAAATTGGTTGAGCTCATAGATTCCAGCATAAAGTTGATGAGTCTAGAATAAGGTGCTGAACAACAATAGATAGCAAGAGAGCGAGAAAGAGAGCGTATAAGTTGATCTACATCTGGGCCCTACCGTCGGTGCCATTTATACGCAGTCGGACGGCGGCAGGAAAAAGCTGCTGCCACTTCCTCTTCATGGAGTGGTAGCGGACGTTGAGCTGCTCCTGCAGTAGGGGGCGCTCCAGAGAGGTGGAGCTGCAGGGGTACATCCCAAACAGGAAACGCCACACCTGGCCGCGCCCCGAAGGGGACATACCACCTAGACACATACAGCACAGGTTGAGTCCAGATACTTTACAATGGCTTCTTTCCTCCTGTGTATTCCATTTCCTCGCTCCTCAACCTCACTGATGGGAAACAACTGGATAGGTGAGAGATGCAAAGACATGTCCACTTGGTGTTCTGGACTGGTAGGTCTCTAGCTTTTCAGCAGAGTTGACTCAGGTTATAATGTTGAGACAAGGACTTTTGCATAATTTTACAGGAGTGTGAAGACTAGACTAGAACTAAAATTTAAAAGATAAGCTATTGGATCAATTGGCCTCTTGACTAGATTTAAAAAATATATATATGTATTTAGCTAGGCAAGTCAGTTAAGAAAGAATTCTTATTTACAATGACGGCATACACTGGCCAAACCCTAACGACGCTGGGCCAATTGTGCGCCGCCCTATGGGACTCCCAAACACGTCCGGTTGTGATACAGCCTGTAATCGAACCAGGGTTTGTAGTGATGCCTCTAGCACTGAGATGTGCAGCGGTCTAAGACACTACAATTCGGGAGATAAAGTGGCTAATTTTTTCCTTTCCTTCTAGCTAATGTATCCCTAAACAAACTAGGCTTCTCAAGGAATGAGTGGCTTATAATGGTTAGTGTGCAAAACAAGTCTTGATCCCCAGCATGGAGACCTTTAGCCCCTTTTCTTAGAACGCTGACAGGGATCATTATATAAATGTTTTTGCACCATAGTCAATGCAGCTAATGATATCGCACCAGAGGAGAGAAGGAATGTGCATCAATGAAAGAGGGGGGGGGGTCCATGTTCCTGATGAAGTTTTCTGATAAACACACAGTCACAGTAGTAACGCCTCTGTAGCAGTGTACCATGTACCTAGCTCACAGAACTCTACCTTGGGTGCAATGGAAGACTCATGACTCTCTCTGAGCTTTTCAGCATGACGAAGCCCTGGGGGGGGGGGGGGTTCAGTGTTTACAGTCAACACTATGCACTCTGATTCCTACATCTTGGTCATATACTGTAGCTGTTCCCCCTAACCACTGATACATGGTCAGCTATTTTGTCATCCCTAAATGGTTAAGATTATGATTGGTAGTTGGATAATCCTAGATCTGATGTTAGGGTCCATTTTCACCTTGAGCTTGAAAACATGTGAGTGAAGGCCCTGAGTGTACCGGTGACTGCAAATTACTTATGGAGCATTGATGCAGATAGAAGCAATTAAGTATACAGTCCCCAGCTATTCACCCATTCATACACTCCTCTCTTGTTTTCCCTCAGGATCAGCTGTGTGTGGACTGTTGATGTCATACCCACAAACCATGACTGATGGATTTCATGTGAATCATGATTTTTCCTCCCTCTGAAAATAATCTGTCAGATCACACCAACGTCTTGACTGGTAACTGTAAAACCAAACCATTGTCGGTTTCTAAAAGTCTTTGCTTGAGGGGTCTCAGTGAGGTTTGATTACATGGCTTTCTGGAGAATGGTTGAACTGTAGTGCAGTCAGCTAGCTCCTCAGGCAAACATCACTTGACTTCCTCTTGACTTGTAGATATTGATAGAGCAATATCTGGGAAACAATTTAACTTTACTTAATTTAAACTGTGATAGGCTCCAGTTTACTGGCCCATAATGTTTGAATATTAAATCATTTTCAATAAATTAATATGTTGAATTATGAATTGGCAGTGATTCATGCCCATCAATTTATCTTTAGGATATCGTATCCCATCCTTACCATTCTTGAAAATGTGCATCCGCAGCCTGGACTCGTCCACTCTCCCCTCTGCGTCCATAACGCCAGGTAATTCGAGTGGTGTCGTGGGTAGAGCAGGTGCGTTTACTAGTGATACTATCTGTTGGTTCCCAGACTCCGCCGTGACATTATTGACTCGTGAAGTTATTTTAGTTGTCCCATGCTTTCCCTTTGTTTTAAGGGGAGTCCCATGTACTCCGTGTTCTTTGGCGGTACTTTCACGACCGGGAATATCGAGTGCAGGAGAGTGCTGTAGCCCGTTCTCCTGTAGAGTGTCCATGATGTATATTCTCACTAATGACACGAAGTGTAAAACACAAACATCCCTCCTCGTGAAAACGGTGTGCCCGCTAAATTTGTTTGTTGTAAAAATAAATAAAAAAGTTTCCTTCCTTTCAATTTTATGTTTATGATGCGCTGCGCTCCGACTTTCAATGGAATATCCTTCAATACACAGGAGTTAGGACATTTCCCAGTTCAGGCAGGAATCCATGTTGTGTGAGACTGCTATGCTCTGCCCACTTTAAACCTCACGACCAAAGTTCTTCCTGTGAGTCAGTCATATGACTGAACCTTACTGTTTTGTGTGTGGCCTACATTCGGGTTTTTATGTCGGGTTGAAAGCCGCAATTCTTAGGCTACAGGAGCATTTTAACACCACCTAGGGGTTTTTACAAGATAACTATTTATACTAGGCATGGTCAGTCTGGCATAAGCGTTTGAAAGTGAAACGCCTTCATTCATATTCGTGGCTTCTTATGATGGACAAGGCTTACAGCTAACTAGTCAAAACTGCTCTTTTATCATGCTACACCCAAACCTAACTCTTCACATTTCCTCCCACACTATGATTAAAAATATATATATATATTTATCCATTATTTTACCAGGTACATTGACTGAGAACACGTTCTCATTTGCAGAAACGACCTGGGGAATAGTTACAGGGGAGAGGAGGGGGATGAATGAGCCAATTGTAAATTGGGGATTATTAGGTGACCGTGGTGTTTTGAGGGCCAGATTGGGAATTTAGCCAGGACACCGGGGTTAACACCCCTACTCTTACAATAAGTGCCATGCGATCTTTAATGACCTCAGAGAGTCAGGACACCCGTTTAACATCCCATCTGAAAGACAGCACCCTACACAGGGCAGTGTCCCCAATCACTGCCCTGGGGCATTGGGATATTTTTTTATACTAGAGGAAAGAGTGCCTCCTACTGGCCCTCCAACACCACTTCCAGCAGCATCTGGTCTCCCATCCAGGAACTGACCAGGACCAACCCTGCTTAGCTTCACAAGCAAGCCAGCAGTGGTATTCAGGGTGGTATGCTGAATGGAAGTGTTCTGTGAAATGCAGATTCAGTGCAATACTAAAAGTACAAACTAATACAATATGTTGGGCCTTTTTCCATTAATGAATTGAATAAGTACTTAACATTTTTCAAATTGAACCTTTATTAAATCCTCCAAATTAAATCTTTAAGAACTGATTGTGAGGCTTCCAAGCACTATGATGACCAACAGCTTCACTGCCAGAAAAGCATAAAAATAAAAGTTGCATCTCTGAAGTATTCTCTTCTGCACCTTAAAAAAACCAAAATAATCAAAATAATTTTAAAAACATTAACTACAAAGGGAAGGACAACATCATCTGTATGATAACGTGATACATTTTTGAGCAATACAATAGTAATGGAATAAATGTGATATTTTTTGGCCTAATATGTGAAAAATGTTGTTGTGTTACCTGGGATAGCTGAGGTAAATATTAACCCATAATGTGTGTGTGTAGCCTCGCTGAGGAGGAGTCTTGTCCCATTGCCATGGTACTGCTTGTCATTTTCCATTGACGCAGCACTGCAGAGTGCAGAAGTAATAGCCTATGTCATTCAGCTCTAACCAGGTCATCAGGATGCTTGTATCTGTTGTGTTCAGGTCGTAGGTTTTCTGAAACCTCCCCTTGAATCGGGGAAAGTCACCCATCTCCCTCCACACCTTCCTCTGGCCATGTGTGGCCGTGTTGATGTACCACTCTGCCCTGCAGCCAGTGATCATTCTCGTTATGGTATAATTAAGCAATAAGGACCAAGAGGGTGTGGTATATGGCCAATATAGCACGGCTAAGGGCTGTTCTTACGCACAATGCAATGCAGAGTGCCTGGACACAGCCCCCTTACCCGTGGTATGTTGGCTATATATCACAAACCCCTGAAGTGCGTTATTGCTATTATAAACTGGTTACCAATGTAATTAGAGCAGTAAAAATACATGTTTTAACATACTTGTGGTATACGGTCTGATATACCACAGCTGTCAGCCAA
Source organism: Oncorhynchus mykiss (assembly GCF_057628025.1). Classification (NCBI taxonomy): domain Eukaryota; kingdom Metazoa; phylum Chordata; class Actinopteri; order Salmoniformes; family Salmonidae; genus Oncorhynchus; species Oncorhynchus mykiss. The sequence goes on along the minus strand of NC_143023.1, from coordinate 22,348,578 downwards.
TCAGCACTCAGGGCTCACCCATTTTATAAATAACTAGATTCCTGTCAAGAGGATGACTTTCTTTGCCATCAAGACAAAAGAGTGAAACTAGATGCACCTGTTTAGATCTCTCCAATAGTCAACATTTGGGGTTTGTGTCTGTGAACTGCACAAAACTAAATTAAAACCCAAACAAGATAAAACCATTACCTTTGAGAAGGATGATCACAATTAGGACAATGTAGTCGTTCTTTATGTCAACAAGAAGAGACAAATAATTAGCATGTTGTATGATACTAAAAGTTTCATCCAGATAAGAGATTCAGAGAAGAAATATACTACATTTGTCATTAAAGTCTTACCTTATGCCCCCAAATAGTACTGCAAAACAATTATAATAACCAACTTTACTTCCTTAAGTTCATTTCCTGATGCTCTACCTACACTCTGAGGTTTAAAAAATATATAGATATGAGTCAAACCCACTGTGGTTTCCAATGTAGGTTTGTGTGAGCAAATATCAATTGGATGTGGATATCAGAAATACTTAATGTGTATGTTTAAATCATTGACCTTGCAAAGGCCTAAACAATATAAAAGTGGTTTTGTTTTCCTACTTTAAAAGTTCCAGAGAGGGGTGAGCGAAAGAAAGAGAGGGGTGAGCGATAAAGAGTTGAGAGAAAGACAGAGAGGTGTGAGGGATAGAGAGATCGAGACAGGGATGAGAGAAAGGCAGCGAGATTATATGAGATAATATTTTTCTGCGTTCCTGATCATGCGTCAGTTACATTCATACTCACTACCCCACAATCCCCACCCCGTGGTAGTCCCTAGTAGAACACCATGTACCTAGCTAACAGAGCTCTACCTTGTGTGCAATGGAAGCCTCATGACTCATTTTCAGCATGACAAAATCTCTTCAGCAACCACAGGTTAGAGATGATTGTGTTTACAGTTCAACATTGTATACCCTGTGTCATATCTCTCTTTCCCATATCTCCCTTACTGATAGATAGAGAAAGACTCCTCAGCACATTTGGTTCCTTGAAAGTTGTGGGAATGTACATTTTTAGTTACCCATTGGTTCTGGGAAAGAAGCCATACGTTTCCTGACTGGTAAAACGTTGTTTTTTAAACGTTCTGTTAACGGAAGCGAAAATTTAGCCTGTTCTGGGAATGTTAATTTTTAGGGTACAGGGAGGTTCTGAGAATGTTTCATTTTGGATCCCTGAAAGTTTTCCTGGGAGGTTTTATTAACATTTTGAGAACAAAAATGATAGGCTATTTGAAGGTAATTAAATAACATTCTGAGAACATGTTTCAATAACACTGTTGGCCTAGTTAACTGTTTTGAACACATGGAAATTAATTTGTTTAGGCATTTTTATTGTTATAGCAAGGCATCGTTGCGATTCAAACCTATGATCTTCTGTTTTCTATTCATGGAATTAGTCCACTGCGCCACCAGGATGTACAAACAGGCCCAATTTCAAAGGGAACAAGCGCTCATTAAGATTAGGTGTCGATAGAAAGAGTTTTGTTGACGTTGAGGACGGAATGTTTTTAAATTTAAAATATGTATTGTGGTTTTTATGTAAAGTTTTCTTAATGTTCTGAGAACATGACTTTAAATAGAACCATGAGGAATACCTGCAGAAAACATTATGTTGAAGTACTGAAATTCCCACAGAAGAACGTTGTTTCTTAACATTCTCTGAAAGTTCTGAGAACTTGAGTTTAATAGAACCGCGAGGAAACCTGTAGAAACCGAAATGAAATTCCCACCTAAGAAACATACAGTTCTCAAAATGTGCCATCTGGGTATCCTGCACCGTTCCCAGAATGTTGTGGGAAGGTTGTATTCTAAATAACCATAGGACAACCACTCTCACCAAGCTCTAAGAAACATATGATTCTCAGAATGTCATGTGCTCGCTGTTTCTCAAGTAATTAGCCAACAGTCACCTTCAGTTTACACATTTACACAAAACTTCCTCTAATTCCTTTTTTTTTCAATCACCATCATTGTTAAGTAACAGGAAATATACATGCAATACTTTTGACACCACTCTCGTTATAACTGCTTGTCACTCATTTTACTGGAACCAGTTGGCTTTTAAAATGTGTGCCGGTGCCATGGCCACTGCTGGTGTTTTCCTTGGACCTGTAGCCTCCTGTTTTGGCACCTCTTTTCACAACACAGTGAGTATCCTCTGTAGCTTTGAGTTTTTATTTTGTTGTTGCTGAACCAACATTATTTCCCAGTGCTTTACAGTCTATGCTATGCTTGTTGGTCAGTGGTAATGTTGTATTTGGTTGACACAATTCTGATGGGAGTGCCATCTGACACCAGGCATCTTTAACACAACATGTAAACGATATTAGGAATCTGGTGCGTCATTAGTTAGAATTAACTTTCAAATCTCTCTGTTGGACCAGATGAGCCCATTGATATGGATTGAGATGATGCTCATTTTGTCTCAGGCCTCTGGCACTAGTGGTATGTGATTAATTTTTATGTCAATATGCACTCAGTGTTTTATGCTATGTCTAAACAACATGAACTGAATAATCCTAATACTTGTAATACTTGTTGTTGTTAATTCAAACACAGGTGTGGATTGGAAAGCTGATTACCCAAAGGTTGTTTTTACCAATAAGGGAGATGATGTGACCATTCCATGCAATGTTACCTATCCCCCGTCCCCATCTAAAGAGCCTATACAGGCCTACTGGAAACGCCTGGGAAATACTAAACTTAACATCAATGACAATGACAAGAATGAATTCCTCTATCACCCCAACAACACATTTGTCATCAAGAGTTTTCAGAACAGGACCAACATGACAGGAAATGTCACTAAGGGAAACTGCTCCCTGAACATCAAGAGAATTGAAGAAGGCGACATGGGGCCCTCCTACTACTTGAGAATTGCCACTGGAGCCAACAACTTCAGTTTTATTAATGATCTTGTCTACATTAATGTATCTGGTAAGCAGTAGAGGATGCAATGTAAAGTGCTTTTGTTCAGTGAAATGTGTCATTAATTTGATATGGAGGAAACTAATCCCTACTGTATTTTTTTCCATTCAGGAACCTCCGGGACTATTTCAATCATACCAATGGACAAGTCAAACACAGGTGAACTATTCAGCTTAGAATTTTCACGTACACACAGAATTTTAACTGGTTGGTTTACTTTAGAAATTACCAGTGAACCTGACACAGTTGATAACAGCAATAACAATGTATTTGTCAAAGTTAAAAGATGGGCTGAAGTTGTTTTGTCTCCTTCTCAGTTGATTCCACGACTACAGTCCCACTAGCCACCACAGAATGTAAGTAGACTCTCAGGGCCAGTTTCCCAGACCCGCATTAAGCCTAGTCTTGGACTAAAATGTATGCTATATATACAGTCCCTTCAGAAAGTATTCATACCCCTTGACTTATTACACATGTTGTTGTGTGACAGACTGAATTCAAAATGGATGAAATATTTCTTTCTCTCTCACCTATCTACACCGAAGGAGGTTGGTGGCACCTTCATTGGGGAGGACAGGCTCGTGGTAATGACTGAAGCAGAATTAATGGAATGATATCAAATACATAACATTTTAATCAAATCACATGTATTTATATAGCCCTTCATACATCAGCGGATTTCTCAAAGTGCTGTACAGAATCCCAGCCTAAAACCCCAAACAGCAAACAATGCAGGTGTAGAAGCCCGGTGGCTAGGAAAAACTCCCTAGAAAGGCCAAAACCTGGGAAGAAACCTAGAGAGAAACCAGACTATGAGGGGTGGCCAGCCCTCTTCTGGCTGTGCCGGGTGGAGATTATAACAGAACATGGCCAAGATGTTCAAATGTTCATAAATAACCAGCATGGTCAAATAATAATAATCACAGTAGTTGTCGAGGATGCAGCAAGTCAGCACCTCAGGAGTAAATGTCAGTTGGCTTTTCATAGCCGATCATTAAGAGTATCTCTACCACTCCTGCTGTCTCTAGAGAGTTGAAAACAGCAGGTCTGGGACAGGTAGCACGTCCGGTGAACAGGTCAGGATTCCATAGCCGCAGGCAGAACAGTTGAAACTGGAGCAGCAGTACGGCCAGGTGGACTGGGGACAGCAAGGAGTCATCATGCCAGGTAGTCCTGAGGCATGGTCCTCCGAGAGAGAGAAAGAGAGAATTAGAGAGACCATACTTAAATTCACACAGGACACCGGATAAGACAGGAGAAGTACTCCAGATATAACAAACTGACCCTAGCCCCCCGACACATAAACTACTGCAGCATAAATACTGGAGGCTAAGACAGGAGGGGTCAGGAGACACTGTGGCCCCATCCGATGATACCCCCGGACAGGGCCAAACAGGAAGGATACGTCCAACACATGGTTTCCATTTGTTTGATGCCATTCCATTTACAGTGCCTTGCGAAAGTATTCGGCCCCCTTGAACTTTGCGACCTTTTGCCACATTTCAGGCTTCAAACATAAAGATATAAAACTGTATTTTTTTGTGAAGAATCAACAACATTTATTTCAAACTTTTTTAACAAATCAAAAACTGAAAAATTGGGCGTGCAAAATTATTCAGCCCCCTTAAGTTAATACTTTGTAGCGCCACCTTTTGCTGCGATTACAGCTGTAAGTCGCTTGGGGTATGTCTCTATCAGTTTTGCACATCGAGAGACTGACATTTTTTCCCATTCCTCCTTGCAAAACAGCTCGAGCTCAGTGAGGTTGGATGGAGAGCATTTGTGAACAGCAGTTTTCAGTTCTTTCCACAGATTCTCGATTGGATTCAGGTCTGGACTTTGACTTGGCCATTCTAACACCTGGATATGTTTATTTTTGAACCATTCCATTGTAGATTTTGCTTTATGTTTTGGATCATTGTCTTGTTGGAAGACAAATCTCAGTCCCAGTCTCAGGTCTTTTGCAGACTCCATCAGGTTTTCTTCCAGAATGGTCCTGTATTTGGCTCCATCCATCTTCCCATCAATTTTAACCATCTTCCCTGTCCCTGCTGAAGAAAAGCAGGCCCAAACCATGATGCTGCCACCACCACCATGTTTGACAGTGGGGATGGTGTGAGCTGTGTTGCTTTTACGCCAAACATAACGTTTTGCATTGTTGCCAAAAAGTTCAATTTTGGTTTCATCTGACCAGAGCACCTTCTTCCACATGTTTGGTGTGTCTCCCAGGTGTCTTGTGGCAAACTTTAAACAACACTTTTTATGGATATCTTTAAGAAATGTCTTTCTTCTTGCCACTCTTCCATAAAGGCCAGATTTGTGCAATATACGACTGATTGTTGTCCTATGGACAGTCTCCCACCTCAGCTGTAGATCTTTGCAGTTCATCCAGAGTGATCATGGGCCTCTTGGCTGCATCTCTGATCAGTCTTCTCCTTGTATGAGCTGAAAGTTTAGAGGGACGGCCAGGTCTTGGTAGATTTGCAGTGGTCTGACACTCCTTCCATTTCAATATTATCGCTTGCACAGTGCTCCTTGGGATGTTTAAAGCTTGGGAATTTTTTTGGTATCCAAATCCGGCTTTAAACTTCTTCACAACAGTATCTCGGACCTGCCTGGTGTGTTCCTTGTTCTTCATGATGCGCTCTGTGCTTTTAACGGACCCCTGAGACTATCACAGTGCAGGTGCATTTATACGGAGACTTGATTACACACAGGTGGATTGTATTTATCATCATTAGTCATTTAGGTCAACATTGGATCATTCAGAGATCCTCACTGAACTTCTGGAGAGAGTTTGCTGCACTGAAAGTAAAGGGGCTGAATAATTTTGCACGCCCAATTTTTCAGTTTTTGATTTGTTAAAAAAGTTTGAAATATCCAATAAATGTCGTTCCACTTCATGATTGTGTGCCACTTGTTGTTGATTCTTCACAAAAAAATACAGTTTTATATCTTTATGTTTGAAGCCTGAAATGTGGCAAAAGGTCGCAAAGTTCAAGGGGGCCGAATACTTTCGCAAGGCACTGTACTCCATTCCAGCCATTATAATGAACCGACCTCCACTCAGCAGCCTCCACTGATCTACATGCATTACTCCATATTGAGAAAGAGAAAACATATTTTTAGAAATGTATGTAAAGTTATTGAAAATGAAATACAGAAATATCTTTAAATATTCACACCCCTGAGTGTTAGAATCAGCGTTGGCAGTGATTACAGCTGTGAGTCTTCCTGGGTAAGAGCTTTGCATGCTTGAATTGTACAATATTTGCAAATAATATTTTTTTTTATTCTTCAAGCTCAGTCAAGCTGGTTGTTGATCATTGCTAGACAGACATTTTCAAGTCTTGCCATAGATTTTCAAGCCGACAAAACTGTAACCAGGCAACACAGGAACATTCAATGTCGTCGTGGTAAGCAACTCCAGAGTATATTTTGCCTTGTGTTTTAGGTTATTGTCCTGCTGAAAGGTGAATTTGTCTTCCCATGTCTGGTGGAAAGCAGACTGAACCAGGTTTTCCTCTAGGATTTTGCCTGCGCTTATCTCTATTCTGTTTATTTTCATCAACAAAAAAAACTCCCTAGTCCTTTCCGATGACAAGCATACCCATAACATGATGCAGCCAACACCATGCTTGAAAGTATGAAGAGTGGTACTCAGTGATGTGTTGTGTTAGATTTGCCCCAAACATAATGTTTTGTATTCAGGACATAATGAACTTGTTTGTTTTTTTGCTAACAGGATGCATGCTTTGGAGTATTTTTATTCTGTACATGCTTCCTTCTTTTCACTCTGTAATTTAGGTTAGTATTGTGGAGTAACTACAGTGTTGTTGATCCATCCTCAGTTTTCTCCTATCACAACCTTTAAATTCTGTAATTGAAATCACTTCCTCTCTGGCAACAGAGTTAAGAAGGACCCTTTATCTTTGTAGTGACTGGGTGTATTGATGCACCATCCAAAGTGTAATTAATAACTTCACCATTCTCAAAGGGATATTCAATGTCTGCTTTTTTTTACCCATCTACCAATAGGTGCCCTTTGCAAGGCATTGGAAAACCTCCCTAGTCTTTGTGGTTGAATCTGTTTGAAATGTACTGTTTGACTGAGAGACCTTGCAGACAGTTTTATGTGTGGGGTACAGAGATGAGGTAGTCATTCAAATATCTTGTTAAATACTATTATTGCACACAGTGAGTCCATGCAACTTATGTGATTTTTACTCCTGAACTTATTTAGGCTTGCCATAACAAATACTTATTGACTCAAGACATTTCAGCTTTTCATTCTTTATTAATTTGCAAACATTTCTAAAAACATAATTCCACTTTGACATTATTGTGTATAGGCCAGTGACACAAAATCTCAATTTAATCAATAAAAAATTCAGGCTGAAACACAACAAAAATGTGGAAAAAGTCAAGGGGTGGGAATACTTTCTGAAGGCACTGTATCCATTTCAAATCAAATATTTTGAGAGAGGGTCTCTTGATTTTGCATTGGGACGCAGGTTGTCTAGCAGTTAAGAGTGTTGGGCCGGTAACCAAAAGGTTGGTGGTTCGAATCCTTGAGCTGGGAAATATCTGTTGATGTGCCCTTGAGCAAGGCACTTAACCGTAGTTGCTCTGGATAAAAGTGTTGACTAAAATGTAAAAAAAATATTAATTCAAATGAGTAATGGAATGAATAAATATTCCTCAGTCCTAATCAGAATGTTTTTCACAGTGTGTGAGGAAGCGCTATCCACGACCATATATATTGCCACCACGGTCCCAGTGGTTGCAGTTCTACTGGTTGCTGTATTGGGGATTGTTTTGTTCTTCAAGTACAGGAAAAGGTGGGTCTGGTTGTTGGGTGTCCCCAGAGGGATGCTCTCAAGTTTGATTGACATTGATCAATTTCTATAGCAACATGATGTCCTCTGCCTTCTATTAGTCATTGCAGATACATTTGACTCACATTCGCTAAAATAACAACTGATTTGATTTTCTAGGTCCAGGTGTGTCACTATGCAAGTGTCTGGATATTATGCTAATTTCAACATGACTCCAATGACCAAACCTGAAAGGTATGCTTAAAACTATGAAACAGCCTTCAGTAAATTGCTAGTTTGACATATTTCAGTTTTACTTCTGAATGTTACTCTAAAATATGTTCTTTGATTTGACCTACAGTGTCAGTGAGATACTTGTCTTCCCCTATCTCCACAGAGTCAAAACTACAAAGAAAGATGACACCCAAGTTCCTCCTCCAAGGGTCATCGATGAGCCCGTCTATGGCAACGTCCAGGTACATTACAGCACCCTGAGCAGATCTATTTTAAACTGACAGTACTCTTTATAAAGATAGTACATGTAGACTGTTGATAAGTCATCAGCTTTGGATCTAATGTTCTTTACCCACTGGGCACACACTGGTTGACCCAATGTTGTTTCCTCGTCATTGAAATGACATGACAATGAAGCAACGTGAAATAGATGTTGAGTTGACGTCTGTGGCCAGTGGGTACTATATATGTTTAGCATGTTGGCCATTTAGTGTTGTGCTCATAGCTTCTTGATAGACCTTTCCCTGCCTGATTTCTCCATTTCTCTTTACAGGGTCCAGACGATCCGATGGACAGTATGGATCAAATGGACAGTGTATATGCAAATGTGGATCATACAAAACAGTGATGAGGCTGCATCTCAGATTTCGTCACTGCTTAATAATACTTGTTGAGTGTGTGCGCGCGTGTGTGTTTTTATCTTGATTGTTTTCTTGTCAAAAGGCAGCTTACAGTGTCAGCCCTCATTTCTCACATCCTGTTTGACTTTCACTTGGTTAGACAATAATATGTGCAGCTTGTTTGTTAAATGTAAAATACATAGTTCAGAATGTAACTATTTTTGAAAGGACTGGCTTTCAAATAAACATACTTACTGAGATGATATGCTACCGGTTGTTTGATTCAATATCAAAACAATTCACACAAAAACAGCTCTCGCAGTCCTATATTGATAAGCATTCGCAACTAAACATAATGTTTGTGCTGAGTTGGACAGAAACATAATGTCAAAAAACAATGTTTTTTGACAAAGGCTTTCTGGGTAGTCATGAGTGAATGAAGTCATACACATGAGATTCACGTGTCAAAGTGAATAACGTTTTTAAGTTTTGAATGGTTGAGTGTTAAGTTTTCTATGTTGCATATGTGAACAAACAGTATCTGATAAGAAACTTTGATATATAGGCCTTGATTTTGGTACTCAAATGCAACGTCTCAGGGTAAGAGTGAGTGAATCTCCGGCATATTACTGGACATGAACTAAGGAAACACAGAAAAGGCACTTCTGCATTCTTATTTTTTCCGTTCAAACTCATACATTGTATTCTGTGTTTGACGAATGAGAGCTGTTCCAATTGCCTTGGTTTTAGGATTTCATCTCTACGGCATCTGTTTTAACACATTTCCTCTCTTTTCTTCCACAGTCACCTGTGATGGAGCTCAAACTGCTGTTTCATGTTTTGCTGTTATACGGTACCTCCTTAATTTCCTGATAATATTACAGCAGTCATGTTTGTGCGAGCTGTCTATGTACACTAGGAAGGATATCGTTTAACTCATGATGGACTTGAGCCCAATGACTTCTCCAGTGATCCATGGGGTCGAGTCTCAGGTCAGCAGATGTCCCAGGGGGTCAACAGACATTTCAGGTTTACATATACATTCAGGTACCCTCCCACATGGACACACATCACAGATTATAGAGGCACCTGTTATACCCTCTCCTGGTGGGGGAAGATCAACAAATATCTAGAACCTACAGGAGAACACCAGATGACCCCAGAGTTTGCACCCAGGTCCTGGGAGACTAAGCAAGGGAAACTGCATCCTGAGGATCGATAATGTTCAGCACGATGACGTTGGACCGTTCTGTTTCAGGACTGACATGCCAGAGTACAACCAGTTCTCCTTTGTTAGTAACATGGTTTGCATCAATGTGAAAGCTGGGTAGGCCTATGTTTATTTGGTTGAGGATTTTTTTGTCTATCTGTATCCTGTTGAATTGTTAAACGTGGCTTGTTAAATGTGCCTTTCAAAAGGCCATATATCAGTCTTTGACTAATTGTTCAATGGATGCTTTTCTTCCGTGTCAGGCTGTCCAGTCCCCTCTTTGTCAGTGAGGGAGGAGGTGATATCTGTGAGGGGGAGGTGGTATCTGCCTCCTGCTCTGTGTCTCACTCCTGTCCATCTGATCCCCCTCTCCTCACCTGGAGCCACTCTGGAACACCCAGCATCCAATCACAGCAGCATACCAAGGGCCATTATCCATGACCTTTACCCGCACCATCACTGATAACAAACCAACCTCTGGACAGTGAACAGCTCGAGACTCTCAATGTCAAATGTCACTCTCTATGTCAAAGTCCTGTATAGTATAAATGAGAGTGGTGATATTTCCTGACAATGTTGTTCCAAACCAAGTGGTGTGGCAGCTGTTGGGCTGAACAAACAAACTCATGATTCTTGCATTGTGGGAAAGAATGACCGTCAGTGGCTCATCTGCATTTTCAGTGGCGATTTTAACATGTAAATCTTGGTGGGGCAAACAAAACATAAAAAAATTGGACTGCATGCCAGCAAAGCCACTACAGTATACAACACAAAAACAATAAACAATAGATGAATTGCACTATAACTGTGACAAACTGTGCCCTCAAACTGTTAGGGCCTACATAAAGCTGTCCCAAAAGCGGAGTCCCAAAACCTTACCACTGCTACACCTTGCTAACAGCGTAGCCTTGTCTGGTAGCAAAAAAGTTAATTCAGCCTTATTTACTGCCTTTAAAAAAACAAAGCTGATATGGCTGACTTGCTTAAACAAATGTGGTTTCTGACTGACTATTGAGATGTACAAACTATGGCATAAGGGGACAACAAGCGAAAAAGAGGCAATCCGTAATTTCAATTAAGACATTAATGAGCGAGCTAGGACGGACGTAGTCAAAATAACTATTTGTTCAGCACTTTTGAAATGTACAGTAACAGAAATCAACATGGGCCATTCTTACAGTGTTCTCTCTGTACACCAAGTCAGGAACCGTAGGGTAAGTAAAGGGGGCATATAAGCAGACAATGAAATCTCTTACAATATTAGATAATTTCAGTTTAAGTGGAGGGGGAGTTTGAGGATAAGGACACTACAGTGGGGCAAAAAAGTATTTAGTCAGCCACCAATTGTGCAAGTTCTCCCACTTAAAAAGATGAGAGAGGCCTGTAATTTTCATCATAGGTACACTTCAACTATGACAGACAAAATGAGAAGAATAACATCCAGAAAATCACATTGTAGGATTTTTAATGAATTTATTTGCAAATTATGGTGGTAATAAGTATTTGGTCACCTTCTGGCTCTCACAGACCTGTATTAATGGCACCTGTTTGAACTTGTTATCAGTATAAAAGACACAACTTCAAACAGTCACACTCCAAACTCAACTATGGCCAAGACCAAAGAGCTGTCAAAGGAAGAAACAAAATTGTAGACCTGCACCAGGCTGGGAAGACTGAATCTGCAATAGCTTGGTTCTCCCTCGCTTGGTTCTCAATCTCCCTCGATCTGGGGCTCCACGCAAGATCTCACCCCGTGGGGTCAAAATGATCACAAGAACGGTGAGCAAAAATCCCAGAACCACACGGGGGGACCTAGTGAATGACCTGCAGAGAGCTGGGACCAAAGTAACAAAGCCATCAGTAACACACTGCCACAGACTCAAATCCTGCAGTGCCAGTACATGTCCAGGCCCATCTGAAGTTTGCTAGAGAGCAAGTCAGTTAAGAACAAATTCTTATTTTCAATGACGGCCAAGAGATTAAACCCTATGGAAATAAACAGATGTTGAACAAATAAATGAAAGAGGAACCCCAAGTGGAGAAACACTGAAAGTCCCACACTAGTATTCTATCCTCAGATAACCCTCGAGACACAATTTCAACAGACAGCTGGGGAAGGGTGAAACAAGCTATTGTTGAATACTGGTTGTATTTTACATTTAGTAAAAATCCTTCTGAATCAACCAAGCTACAGATTAACAAACGCCTTGTAAAAACCGTAACATAAACGCCACAGCCCAAATAAGAATGCACCATATTCATTAGCCATAAGAACCATAAAGCTACATCAAGTTAGCAAATATAAGCAGTCACCAGTTCTGCTACATAATATTTTACTGAAACCTTTGACAGACTGAGTACCATGGGCTCTGAGCCAGCTGACTTCCACATACTTCCAGTTGTGTTCACATGTTACCATAGACTGAATCATCTCCACCATCACACTCGAATGGGTTGCCATCCTCTTCAGCCTACAGGAAACCAGATCAGAGATATCATCAACAACACCTCTATTGTTTTTTTTAATATCCTTTGTATTTAGAGCAAACTTTTCTCAGATCTCTACAGCAGCTGTAAATGTCTGCAGTAAAACCACAGTACATACAGATATATTATTATTATTTAATGTGTTTATTTATTCTGATTGATTAGGAGGTGCTGCAGCACCCATCAGCACCACTACTTCCTGTGGCTATGTCTGTGATCTTAATCTAGAATCCTTGCTGAGTTTCTAAAGCCCATTAGCCTACATTCACTCTTGTAGTGTCTTATCAAATGAAGAGAATGCATCTGAGAGTGGCCCTAACTCTATCCACAGGAAAGAGCAGAAAGACACCAGCAGAAAAAATCCACACAAACTACTACACCAACAATCAACTATATGGCAACATGGAGGTACAGTTGAAGTCAGAAGTTTACATACATCTTAGCCAAATACATTTAAACACATGTTTTCACAATTCCTGTCATTTAATCCTTGTGAAAAATTACCTGTCTTAAATCAGTTAGGATCACCACTTTATTTTAAGAATGTGAAATGTCAGATTAATAGTAGAGAGAAATATTTATTTAAGCTTTTATTTATTTCATCACATTCCCAGTGGGTCAGAAGTTTTAAAAAACTCTGTTAGTATTTGGTAGAATTGCCTTTAAATTGTATAACTTGGGTCAAATGTCTCGGGTAGCCTTCCACAAGCTTCCCACAATAAGTTGGGTGAATTTTGGCCCATTCCTCCTGACAGAGCTGGTGTAATAGAGTCAGGTTTGTAGGCCTCCTTTCTCACACATGCTTTTTCAGTTCTGCCCGCAAATTCTCTATAGATTTGAGGTCTGGGCTTTGTGATGGTCACTCCAATACCTTGACTTTGTTGTCCTTAAGCCATTTTGCAACAACTTTGGAAGTATGCTTGGCATCATTGTCCATTTGGAAGACCCATTTGCGACTAAGCTTTAGCTTCCTGACTGATGTCTTGAGATGTTGCTTCAATATATCCACATCATTTTCCTCCCTCATAATGCCATCTATTTTGTGAATTTCACCAGTCCCTCCTGCAGCAAAGCACCTCAACAACATGACGCTGCCACCCCTGTGCTTCACGATTGGGATGGTGTTCTTCGGCTTGCAAGCCTCCCCCTTTTTCCTCAAAACATAACGATGGTCATTATGGCCAAACAGTTCTATTTTTGTTTCATCAGACCAGAGGACATTTCTCCAAAAAGTATGATCTTTGTCCCCATATGCAGTTTCAATGTGGATCAACCACATTCAATCTATTTAGATTTCATATTGGAAGTTTGCCAAATCCAGGCTGTGGACAAAGTTGTTTCCTTTTTAACTTCTTGCTCCTACTTGAGACGCAGATGTCTCAAGTAGACACCTGGAAATGCAAATGCGCTACGCTAAATGCTAAAAACTCAAACGTTCATCAAAATTCACATGCAGGGTATTGAATTAAAGCTACACTCGTTGTGAACCTAGCCAACAAGTCAGATTTTTAAAATGCTTTTCGGCGAAAGCATGAGAAGCTATTATCTGATAGCATGCAACACCCCAAAATGCCTGAATGCGACGTAAACAAAGATTTAGCTTAGCCGGCCCTACACAAAACGCAGAAATAAAATATAAAACATTCATTACCTTTGACGAGCTTCTTTCTTGGCACTCCTATATGCCCCATAAACATCACTATTGGGTCTTTTTTTTGTTTAAATCGGTCCATATATACCCAAAATAGCTTTCTATGGAAGCTGTGTGATTCAGAAAAAAACATATTTTTAAAACGCTGCGTCATTTTTTTAAATTAAAAAAGTCGACGATAAACTTTCACAAAACACTTCGAAATACTTTTGTAATCCAACTTTAGGTATTAGTAAACGTTTATAATCTATCAAAATGATTACAGGGCGATGTATATTCAATAGCTCCTCGTCTTCAAATCAATGGCTGCCAATGTGCACATTCAAAACATCCTGGTGGAGACCGGAATAAATTTAATCCAGTTAGTTGGATTTACCAAGAAAAAAGTCCCTGGAAAATGACGACAATGGCGACATCGTGTGGAATCTGTAGGAATTGCATGCAGGTCCATAATTAATTTTGTGCGGAGGGGTCTGGAGAGCCTGAAATCAGCAAAGAGAAGAGAACAGTTATTGCAGTTCTTTTGAGGTGTGCCTCCACTACTTTTTGGTTCTGTCCTTTCAGTAATATAATTTAAATCAACAAGAAGCTATAGCTTTTGTTATTTATAATTGTTTTTATATTTAACCTTTTTATATAACTATGCAAGTCAGTTAAGAACACATTTTTATTTACAATGACGGTCTACTCCTGCCAAACCCAGACGACGCTGTGCCAAATGTGCGCCAATCATGGCTGGATGTGATACAGCCTGGATTTGAACCCGGGACTTGCACTGAGATGCAGTGCCTTAGACCGCTGCGCCACTGGGAGCCCAATAAGAATTGTATTATCATTAGGGTAAGTAATAGGATACTATAATACAACGTTTGAAATTCTCCTTGTCAATTTTTCCCCTGGGAACTTACTGCTCACTGCAATGGAGACAGTGTCATGTATGTAGGAATACTTGTTATGGTCTTCTATTTCAACACTGAAATGAAAGGGTCTTTTGTCACTGCGATGGAGGGGGTTGATACTGAGAGAGCAGTTCTTCTTCCGGAGGTCTCCCACCAGCTCTGCACGACCCTTGTAGTCTGTGATGACGTTGGAGCTATCTGGGTGGTATATAACCTCATAGGTGTCTTTGAACCAAATGGCAGTGAATTCAGAGGGCTTCTTCTCTGGTTTTGGGTAGTTGAATTAGCAGCGAATCACAATGCATGAGCCCTGTAGGCTGGAGACTAAGCCCGGCACCTCAGCAGTCCATGACGAGGCATCAACTCTCATCACTCAAATAGCAGTGGGAAACAAAAGGTTATGGATAGATAGACATTGAACTGACCACACTGGTTAGTTTTAACACTGTTAAGGATGTGTACTGGAGGCACAGTCAGGTGCAGGAGAGCAGAGTGTAGTGAACAGGCGCCCTTTTTATTCCGGTCAAACGAAAGCACAAAAGTACATAAATGTGCCCAAACACAGAACAATAGACAAAAAGTATGGCGAGTAACAATACCCACATAACATAAATACAATTTCACACAAAGACATGGAGGGGAACAGAGGACTAAATACATGTAGTGCGATTAGGAAATTAAAACCATGTGTGTATGGAACAAGACAAATGGAAATACGAAAAATGGAGCGGCGATGGCTAGAAAGCCGGTGACATCGATCGCCGAACGAAAGAGGAGAGGAGCCGACTTCGGCGGAAGTCGTGACAAACAA
This sequence comes from Oncorhynchus mykiss, assembly GCF_057628025.1. NCBI lineage: Eukaryota > Metazoa > Chordata > Actinopteri > Salmoniformes > Salmonidae > Oncorhynchus > Oncorhynchus mykiss. The sequence goes on along the minus strand of NC_143023.1, from coordinate 22,332,887 downwards.
GCCAGTACATGTCCAGGCCCGTCTGAAGTTTGCTAGAGAGCATTTGGATGATCCAGAAGAAGATTGGGAGAATGTCATATGGTCAGATGAAACCAAAATATAACTTTTTGGTAAAAACTCAACTCGTCGTGTTTGGAGGACACAGAATGCTGAGTTGCATCCAAAGAACACCATACCTACTGTGAAGCATGGGGGTGGAAACATCATGCTTTGGGGCTGTTTTTCTGCAAAGGGACCAGGACGACTGATCCGTGTAAAGGAAAGAATGAATGGGGCCATGTATCGTGAGATTTTGAGTGAAAACCTCCTTCCATCAGCAAGGGCATTGAAGATGAAACGTGGCTGGGTCTTTCAGCATGACAATGATCCCAAACACACCGCCCCGAAAACGAAGGAGTGGCTTCGTAAGAAGCATTTCAAGGTCCTGGAGTGATCTAGCCAGTCTCCAGATCACAACCACATAGAAAATATTTGGAGGGAGTTGAAAGTCCGTGTTGCCCAGCAACAGCCCCAAAACATCACTGCTCTAGAGGAGATCTGCATGGAGGAATGGGCCAAAATACCAGCATCAGTGTGTGAAAACCTTGTGAAGACTTACAGAAAACGTTTGACCCCTGTCATTGCCAACAAAGGGTATATAACAAAGTGTTGAGATAAACTTTTGTTATTGACCAAATACTTATTTTCCACCATCATTTGCAAATAAATTCATTAAAAATCCTACAATGTGATTTTCTGGATTTTTTTTCTCATTTTGTCTGTCATAGTTGAAGTGTACCTATGATGAAACTTACAGGCCTCTCTCATCTTTTTAACTGGGAGAACTTGCACAATTGGTGGCTGACAAAATACTTTTTTGCCCCACTGTATATCTCACATATTCTAAATCAGAACTGTCCAGAGTAGTGATGCTAGTCGGGCGGTAGGGGGCACGCAGCGATTGGTTGAAGAGCATGCATTTAGTTTTAGTAGCGTTTAAGAGCAGTTGGAGGCCACGGAAGGAGTGTTGTATGGCATTGAAGCTCGTTTGGAGGTTTATTAACACAGTGTCCAAAAAAGGGCCAGAAGTATACAGAATGGTGTCGTCTGCGTAGAGGTGGATCAAGGAATAACCCGCAGCAAGAGCGACATCATTGATATATACAGAGAAAAGAGTTGGCCCGAGAATTTAACCCTGTGGTACCCCCATAGAGACTGCCAGAGGTCCGGACAACAGGCAGATTTGACACACTGAACTCTATCTGAGAAGTAGTTGGTGAACCAGGCGAGGCAGTCATTTGAGAAACCAAGACTGTTGATTCTGCCGATAAGAATACGATGATTGACTGAGTCGAAAGCCTTGGCCAGGTCGATGAAGACCAAGCCAAGACCTGAGTTTAACCACAATATTTGTTGTATAATTTGTTCTATCTTTTCAGGTGGAAACTTCTTAGGGCTGAGATCCCGTTAACGGGATCGATATGACAACAGCCAGTGAAAGTGTAGGGCGCCAAATTCAAAACAACAGAAATCTCATAATTAAAATTCCTCAAACATACAAGTATCTTATACCATCTTAAAGGTAATCGTGTTGTTAATCCCACCACAGTGTTTGATTCCAAATAGGCTTTACAGTGAAAGCGCCACAAACGATTATGTTAGGTCATTACCTATTCACAGAAACACACAGCCATTTTTCCAGCCAAAGAGTGGAGACACAAAAATCAGAAATTGATAGAGAATTTATCACTAACCTTTGATGATCTTCATCAGATGACACTCATAGGACTTCATGTTACACAATACATGTATGTTTTGTTCGATAAAGTTCATATTTATTTAAAAATCTCAGTATACATTGGTGTGTTATGTTCAGTAGTTCCAAAAACATCCAGTGATTTTGCAGAGAGCATCAATTTACAGAAATGCTCATTATAAATCTTGATAAAAATACAAGTGTTATACATGGAAATATAGATAAACATCTCTTTAATGCAATAATCTGAGTACGGCGCTCAGAGAACCAACAAGCCAAAAAGATATCCGCCATATTGTGCAGTCAACAGAAGTCAGAAATTACATTATAAATATTAACTTACCTTTGATGATCTTCATCAAAATGCACTCCCAGGAATCCCAGTTCTACAATAAATGTTTGATTTGTTCAATAATGTCCATAATTTATGTCCAAATAGCTACTTTTGTTTGCGTGTTTGGGAAACCAATCAAAACTCACGAAGTGTGTTCAGAAGTTGCAGACAAAATGTCAAAACGTTCTGTTACAGTCCATAGAAACATGTCAAACGATGTATAGAATCAATCTTTAGGATGTTTTTAACATAAAACTTCAATAATATTCCAACCGGAGAATTCCTTTGTCTTAAGAAAAGCAAATGGAACGGGAGCTACCTCTCATGTGAATGCACGTGACCAGCTCTTGACTGCTGGCAGACCTCTGACTCGTTCCCCTCTCATTCGGCCCCACTTCACAGTAGAAGCCTCAAACAAGTTTCTAAAGATGGATGACATCTAGTGGAAGCCTTAGGAAGTGCAAGATGACCAATAACCCACTGTATCTTCAATAGGGGCTGAGTTGAAAATCGACCAACCTCAGATTTCCCACTTCCTGGTTGGATTTATTCTCAGGTTTTTGCCTGCCATATGAGTTCTGTTATACTCACAGACATCATTCAAACAGTTTTAGAAACTTCAGAGTGTTTTCTATCCAAATATACTAGTAATATGCATATATCAGCAACTGGGACTGAGGAGCAGGCAGTTTACTCTGGGCACCTCTGGGCACCTTATTCATCCAAGCTCCTCAATACTGCCCCCAGCCATAAGAAGTTCAACTGAAATTGCCACCAACATTCTAAGGCTTGTTTAAAAAAATACCTATATTTTGGAGATGATTTCATTTTAAAATAACCGAAAGTCAGCCGTTGTAATCTGAATAAAGGGAAAAAGGCTATTCTAGAACATGCAGTGAGACATTCTTAGTAATTTACTAAAGAACCATTTCGGATTTAACTATAACTTTTAGAATACTGATTCCTTTAGTGAGAGGTCTAATGCTTTAATGTTTAATCATTTCTGCCCTCCGAATTCGTAGTTGTTATATAAATAGGCCCTTTTAATTTTGTCCGGCTAGCCATTCCAAATAAAATAAAATATTTTTTGTTCATATAATTTACAAAGCAGGTCACTAGATGTAGGCAAAACCATAAGCAAATAGGTAAACTGTGATATGACTAAAGGGTTAATCAGGGTGATTTTTCCTTTCAATGGTAGAAAGATCTTATCTATATATATGTTAACTTGCTATTCAAATTTATTGGAGTGAGGTCATTTATTTATTTCAGGATATGCATACCTAGTATGTCCACATCCCCGTCATACCATTTTATTGGTAAACTACACGGTAATGTAACAGTTGCATTTTTTTTGTGATCCAATTCGTAATATCATAATTTGGTTTTAATCCAGAGAGGTTAGAAAAAGTATCTAGATCCTCTGAGGCTGTGGAGGGATTATAATTGTGGTTTTAAAAGAAAACATGAATCATCAGATTACAATGACACCTCTGTTTTTAAGCCATGGATTTCTAATCCCTTAACCTTTTTGGGATAAGGGGCAGCATTTTCACATTTGGATGATTAGCATGCCCAAAGTGAACTGCCTCCTACTCTGTCCCAGATGCTAATATATGCATATTATTATTAGTATTGGATAGAAAACACTCTGAAGTTTCTAAAACTGTTTGAATGATGTCTGTGAGTATACAGTGCCTTGCGAAAGTATTCGGCCCCCTTGAACTTTGCGACCTTTTGCCACATTTCAGGCTTCAAACATAAATATATAAAACTGTATTTTTTTGTGAAGAATCAACAACAAGTGGGACACAATCATGAAGTGGAACGACATTTATTGGATATTTCAAACTTTTTTAACGAATCAAAAACTGAAAAATTGGGCGTGCAAAATTATTCAGCCCCCTTAAGTTAATACTTTGTAGCGCCACCTTTTGCTGCGATTACAGCTGTAAGTCGCTTGGGGTATGTCTCTATCAGTTTTGCACATCGAGAGACTGACATTTTTTCCCATTCCTCCTTGCAAAACAGCTCGAGCTCAGTGAGGTTGGATGGAGAGCATTTGTGAACAGCAGTTTTCAGTTCTTTCCACAGACCTCGATTGGATTCAGGTCTGGACTTTGACTTGGCCATTCTAACACCTGGATATGTTTATTTTTGAACCATTCCATTGTAGATTTTGCTTTATGTTTTGGATCATTGTCTTGTTGGAAGACAAATCTCCGTCCCAGTCTCAGGTCTTTTGCAGACTCCATCAGGTTTTCTTCCAGAATGGTCCTGTATTTGGCTCCATCCATCTTCCCATCAATTTTAACCATCTTCCCTGTCCCTGCTGAAGAAAAGCAGGCCCAAACCATGATGCTGCCACCACCATGTTTGACAGTGGGGATGGTGTGTTCAGGGTGATGAGCTGTGTTGCTTTTACGCCAAACATAACGTTTTGCATTGTTGCCAAAAAGTTCAATTTTGGTTTCATCTGACCAGAGCACCTTCTTCCACATGTTTGGTGTGTCTTCTTCTTCTTGCCACTCTTACATAAAGGCCAGATTTGTGCAATATACGACTGATTGTTGTCCTATGGACAGAGTCTCCCACCTCAGCTGTAGATCTCTGCAGTTCATCCAGAGTGATCATGGGCCTCTTGGCTGCATCTCTGATCAGTCTTCTCCTTGTATGAGCTGAAAGTTTAGAGGGACGGCCAGGTCTTGGTAGATTTGCAGTGGTCTGATACTCCTTCCATGTCAATATTATCGCTTGCACAGTGCTCCTTGGGATGTTTAAAGCTTGTGAAATCTTTTTGTATCCAAATCCGGCTTTAAACTTCTTCACAACAGTATCTCGGACCTGCCTGGTGTGTTCCTTGTTCTTCATGATGCTCTCTGCGCTTTTGACGGACCTCTGAGACTATCACAGTGCAGGTGCATTTATACGGAGACTTGATTACACACAGGTGGATTGTATTTATCATCATTAGTCATTTTGGTCAACATTGGATCATTCAGAGATCCTCACTGAACTTCTGGAGAGAGTTTGCTGCACTGAAAGTAAAGGGGCTGAATAATTTTGCACGCCCAATTTTTCAGTTTTTGATTTGTTAAAAAAGTTTGAAATATCCAATAAATGTCGTTCCACTTCATGATTGTGTCCCACTTGTTGTTGATTCTTCACAAAAAAATACAGTTTAATATCTTTATGTTTGAAGCCTGAAATGTGGCAAAAGGTCGCAAAGTTCAAGGGGGCCGAATACTTTCGCAAGGCACTGTATATGTAATCGTACTAGAGCAATCCAATTAAGAATAATACACAGATTGCATATATCCCCAAATCGCAGACATGCTTTTAGCCCCACTTCCTCTTCCCCTCAGTGTCTTAAATGCAAAACGGTTACATTCAGAAAGGAAATTGGTCTGTACGAGGAACAAGACTCTGGACACCCACAGGGTTTTGATGGTGATAGCATCGAAGGAGCCGGCTACAGTCAGGAATACAATAAAGTGTTACAGCATTTGTGTTCAGCACATTCTTTCCTTTAATCTGTTAATTATTCACTGTTGCATTTGACACTTAGGCATCTTAATGGGTATGTTTTAGTCATTGCATTCAGGGGCTATTCCCGTTATCTATGTATGAGGTTCTACATTTAGATCTCTTGTTACTTCCTGATTGAGTTACTGCTCAACTTGATTCGAAAAGCCCCACATGACAAGCGAGGGTGGGTCTATGGCTCTATGTTGAAACACTTTCTCACCATACACATATTTAATTGAAGACCAGATATTGTTACAAGGTAAAGACAATTTTAATAATTGTGTTAGTTTAGGATATACTGTAGGCAGTTTTTTTTGCTTGGAACTGTTACTGTATTTAGAATTGGGTGTGACTAATGATCTTTACTAATATTAAGGGATAGATTAGTGAAATATTTCTACCTAGTCACTGTTAAGGGATTTTTTATGAATAATGACTAAATTATGTATACAGAACTATGACTAAACAGAATACTACTATGTTACTGTATGGATGTATGAATCTTATTATAATCATAATGCTGAATGTAATGTGTGTAGTTTTCGTCCAGAATTAGAAGGACTGTCTGTTCCTTGTTAGAAACTAATGGAGCTATCGTCAGACTGGCTGGAATGCTGTGTTCCTTACAGGACATCCTGTCTCTCTCCAGGAAGGGGAGAGACCTTGGGCTTGTAGTAGATTGTTTAACAGGTGGCAGGCAATGTGGGAAGGCTTGTGAACTATATTGGGCATTGTATCGGAGAGAAGGAGAAGCAGCATTCAAAACGCTATGACGAAATGTGATATAAACCAATGCACATTGTATTATGATCAGTACTCTCGAGAATAAACGCTATTGATTGATTTTGAGAAGGATCTCTGTCCATTTTATGCAAATAAGTATCTTACAAATTCTTAGAAATTGGCAGAGTGTTTTAATTGAATTGGTTGATGAACTTATAGGAATCAAATTCCTTTAACAGTCACAGCCATAGAGATCCTATAAAATTACTAGAGGGGTTATGTCATAAACCCTCAGTTCCTGAATGTATGAAAATGGCAGTCGTGGTCAGGGAGAAATCCAAACCAGTCATTTCCTGCTTTTACTTTTTCAGGAAAGTAAAAGCAAGGCATGTAATATATCAGAAATTGTGTAACATAATTATTGGTCATCTTCAATATTGTCATATACTTATGAGTACAGTATATATCGTTTTTATACACATTTTCTGTATAAATAGCCTCTAAAATGTAAATAAACCATCAAGGTCTCAATGTTTGTTTTCTTAGAAAGCTGTGTGTTATATGATATGTTAGTACTTGTTGCATTTACCACTTGTTTAAGTCCTATCATCAACTGACTATATAGCTGTAGATTGACTGCATTGTTTCAATGGAATATTGGCATATTGGGAGTGAATTTTTTTTTAAATGTTGGAACCCTTCCTCTTCAACTGGCTGGCTAGTTTCAGTGGAATATGTTATGCAGAGTGGAACAGGGGAACCCAAGATCAGACTCAGACGAGGAGGCTGGAACGAGAGGGATTGGGACAGGGTAAGCAGGTCCGGAGGGGAATCCAAGGGAGTAGTAGAGTGGGGAATCCAGGACAGAGTCCAGACAGGGACCAGAGTCAGAGTGGGCAGAACTGTAGCGGAGAGGAAAACAGCGTCAGGCAAGGAAAACAGGCACAACAGGATCTAAATATTAACAAACGGCTAGAACCGTCGACTGACTGAGCAGAGGTTACGATCTGGCAGCGTGGAAGTGGCAGGGGTGAGTATTTGTAGAAGTCTTGATTGTGGAACAGGTTGCAGCTGGTGGGGATCTGCTCTGACTCCAGCACACCTGTCTCTGCCCACACAATCACACACAGAGAGAGGGACAGAGAGGGAGAGAGTACTGGGGGAGTGTCAGCAGGTCAATGAGACACAGGATGAGCATTAGAGGGCGTGGGAGGAGCAGATGTAACAGAATAGTTATCATAGCACACTGGCTGACCATGGTTGACCAACTCCCTGACCAAAATGGCTGACCTTTTATAAGACCTTTCATGTCCATTCCAGGATTCTATCCCCAATTCTATGGTCACAGCACAGATCATGATACAGACTGTGAAAAACTATCACAAGTACATTGTTTGAATGAAATTGTGAATTGAAATGCATATTACAAACAGTTTGATTTAATAATGTGCTGTTAGTCATACTAACTGAGTGTGAGTAATATCCCCGACTAAAGTGAAAATGGTGGAATGGTACAGGATACAATTTTATAAGATTTAATACTAAATTCAAGAGATTTCACCCATAGCTTCTGAAAATCTTTGAGTTTGGCAATGTGGAAAGCAAAGTCAAAATACATATTGTAAAAGACATTACACTTTAGTGGGTTAAATCAATCAAAGATTATTGGTCACGTACACAGTTTAGCAGATGTTATAGCGTGTGCAGTGAAATGCTTATGTTACTAGCTCCTCACAATGCAGTAAAATGTCAAACAAGTAAAAATAAAAAATATTGAGAAATGTCATAACTAATCAAATTAACAACCCAATCAATGTCTCAAGGCTTAAAAATCCATCTTTAACCTATCTCAAACCCTTCAAATACACTGATTGAAGTGGATCTAACAAGCGATATCAATAAGGGATCATAGATTTCACCTAAAATGGTCAGTCTATGTCATAACAAAAAGAGCAGGTATTCCTAATGTTTTGTACACTCAGTGTGTGTCTTATAAACTCAGCAAAAAAATACATGTCAACTGTTTTTTCCAACAGCAAACTTAACATGTGTAAATATTTGTATGAACATAACAAGATTCAAAAATTGAGACATTAACTGAACAAGTTCCACACACATGTGATTAACACGGACTATAAAAGGAAACCAGCCCCGTCGTGGACCAGGATGTCTTGCTCCCAGACAGACAAAACAACTGCTTTGCTCGTTTTGAGGACAACACAGTGCCACTGACACGGCCCTCAACCAAAACCTGTGGGTTCTCCTTCACTGCAGCCGACGTGAGCAAAACATTTAAACGTGTCAACCCCCGCAAGGCTGCAGGCCCAGACGGCATCCCCAGCCGCGTCCTCAGATCATGCGCATACCAGCTGGCTGCCCCAATAGGTCCACAGAAGACGCAATCGCAATCACACTGCACACTGCCCTAACCCATCTGGACAAGAGGAATACCTATGTGAGAATGCTGTTCATCGACTACAGCTCAGCATTTAACACCATAGTACCCTCCAAACTCGTCATCAAGCTAGAGACCCTGGGTCTCGACCCCGCCCTGTGCAACTGAATCCTGGACTTCCTGACGGGCCGCCCCCAGGTGGTGAGGGTAGGTAACAACATCTCCACCCCGCTGATCCTCAACAATGGGTCCCCACAAGGGTGCGTTCTCAGCCCTACCCTGCACTCCCTGTTCACCCACGACTGCATGGCCATGCACGCCTTCAACTCAATCATCAAGTTTGCAGATGACACTAGAGTGGTAGGCTTGATTACCAACAATGACTAGACGGCCTACAGGGAGGAGGTGAGGGCCCTCGGAGTGTGGTGTCAGGAAAATAACCTCACATTCAACGTCAACAAAACGAAGGAGATGATTGTGGACTTCAGGAAACAGCAGAGGGAGCACCCCACTATCCACATTGATGGAACAGTAGTGGAGAGGGTAGAAAGTTTTAAGTTCCTCGACGTACACATCATGGACAAACTGAAATGGTCCACCCACACAGACAGCATCGTGAAGAAGGCGCAGCAGCGCCTTTTCAACCTCAGGAGGCTGAAGAAATTTGGCTTGTCACCAAAAACACTTACAAACTTTTACAGATGCACAATCGAGAGCATCCCGTCGGGCTGTATCACCGCCTGGTACGGCAACTGCTCCACCCACAACCGTAAGGCTCTCCAGAGGGTAGTGAGGTCTGCACAACGCATCACCGGAGGCAAACAACGTGCCCTCCAGGACACCTACACCACCCAATGTCACAGGAATGCCAAAAAGATCATCAAGGACAACAACCATTGCCTGTTCACCCCGCTATCATCCAGAAGGCGAGATCAGTACAGGTGCATCAATGCAGGGACTGAGAGACTGAAAAACAGCTTCTATCTCAAGGCCATCAGACTGTTAAACATCCATCAATAACATTGAGTGGCTGCTGCCAACATACTGACTCAACTCCAGCCACTTTAATAATGGAGAAATTGATGTAATAAATGTATCACTAGCCACTGTAAACAATGCCACTTCATATAATGTTTACATACCCTACATTACTCATCTCATATGTATATACTTTACGCTATACCATACCATCCACTGCATCTTGCCTATGCCGTTCGGCCATCACTCATTCATATATTTATATATGTAAATATTCTTATTCATTCCTTTACACTTGTGTGTATAAGGTAATTGCTGTGGAATTGTTAGGTTAGATTATTCGTTGGATATTACTGCATTGTCGGAACTAGAAGCACAAGCATTTCGCTACACTCGCATTAACATCTGCTAACCATGTGTATGTGACAAATAACATTTGATTTTATTTTATTTGAACAGAAATGGAATAATGTGTCCCTGAACAAGGGGGGGGGGGGTCAAAATCAAAAGTAACAGTCAGTATCTGGTGTGGCCACCAGCTGCATTAAGTTCTACAGTGCATCTCCTCCTCATGGACTGCACCAGATTTGCAAGTTCTTGCTGTGAGATGTTACCCAAATCTTCCACCAAGGCACCTGCAAGTTCCCGGACATTTCTGCCAGGAATGGCCCTAGCCCTCACCCTTCGATCCAACAGGTCCCAGATGTGCTCAATGGGATTGAGATCCGGGCTCTTCGCTGGCCATGGCAGAACACTGACATTCCTGTCTTGCAGGAAATCACGCACAGAACGAGCAGCATGGCTGGTGGCATTGTCATGCTGGAGGGTCATGTCAGGATGAGCCTGCAGGATGGGTACCACATGAGGGAGGAGGATGTCTTCCCTGTAATGCACAGCGTTGAGATTGCCTGCAATGACAACAAGCTCAGTCCGATGATGCTGTGACACACCGCACCAGACCATGATAGACCCTCCACCTCCAAATCGATCCCGCTCCAGAGTACAGGCCTCGGTGTAACGCTCATTCCTTCGACGATAAATGCAAATCCGACCATCACTCCTGGTGAAACAAAACCACGACTCGTCAGTGAAGAGCACTTTTTGCCAGTCCTGTCTGGTCCAGCGACGGTGGGTTTGTGCCCATAGGCGACGTTGTTGCCGATGATGTCTGGTGAGGACTTGCCTTACAACAGACCTACAAGCCCTCAGCCTATAGCGGACAGTCTGAGCACTGATGGAGGGATTGTGTGTTCCTGGTGTAACTCGGGCAGTTGTTGTTGCCATCCTGTACCTGTCCCACAGGTGTGATGTTCGGATGTACCAATCCTGTGCAGGCGTTGTTACACGTGGTCTGCCACTGCGAGGATGATCAGCTGTCCGTCCTGTCTCCCTGTAGCGCTGTCTTAGGTGTCTCAGTATGGACATGGCAATTTATTGCCCTTGCCTCATCTGCAGTCCTCATGCCTCCTTGCAGCATGCCTAAGGTATGTTCACTCAGATGAGCAATGACCCTGGGCATCTTTCTTTTGGTGTTTTTCACGAGTCAGTCGAAAGGCCTCTTTAGTGTCCTAAGTTTTCATAACTGTGACCTTAATTGCCTACTGTCTGTAAGCTGTTGGTGTCTTAACGACCTGTCTACAGGTGCATTTTGAGCTGCAAATACGGTTGCCCCAGTGTGAGTTTTTTTATGCGCGTGATGTTAGAACGTTCTCTCCATTCCAGAATGTATACAATGCATTCTGGATTTCACGTGATCGTCTGTCGGACCAAAGATGCTATAACAAAATGAGGTGACTCAGCGTTTACTCATTTTGAGAACTTCATGAAGTGAATGGTGGGATGTGAACGGTGGTAGACGACACACCCCTTCAACATGCATGCTATAAACAGACCAAACTCATCTTGTCTTTTATTATCTTTCGGGAAAAAAGCTTGGCTGCGGGCTGAAACTAATTGTCTAATTACTTTCGATTTCTAGAAAGTATTTAACTCAACGGTGAGCTCACCTGTGATGTGATTCATTAGACATAGCAATTGCTATTAGCTAATTCATATTGTAGTTTCTGTCAGCCGAGAGTTAGAAAATATGACTGCTTGTGTTGAGTCAATCTTTCCTCAGTTAGCGCTAGGACAAATGTAGCCTACATTTTTCCGGTTAAGATGATTGTGTTATGCTATAGATACTTCTGTGAATATCTTAACATTTCATCCAAAAATAAACTGCTCACATTCTGGACATAACTTTGTAAGGACTGTGTTTGTGTAAAAAGTTTCTGAAAAAAGTGTGGCCAGCTCAAATGCTGATTGTTACGTCATTCGAAACTGTCTGTTCTAAATGAGCGTTCTAATCACACGGGTGGGATGGTATGTGTGAAAGGGTTAATTGTTTAAGGTTCATTGAACAAGCAGTTTAAACCCTTTATAATGACGATTTGTGACGTTATTTGGATATTTACGATTTATCTTTGAAAGACATGGTGCTGAACAAGGGATGTTTATTTTGTTGCTGAGTTTACATATAAAGTGGGTAAAACAACATGTAAACACTATTAATTAAAGTGACCATTGTTCAATGACTATATGTACATAGGGCAGCAGTACTGGGTGGTAGCCGGCTCGTGACAGTGTCTAAGGTTCAGGGCAGGGTACTGAGCAGAGGTCAGTTAACCCTCAAGGAATTAACTCGCCTCACCATCAGTCTGAGACGAAATATGGGAACTCCTGGTGGCAAAAATAAAGACATCATTTTACATGTGAGATGGGAATTAGATGTGAAATTTACACATTAGTTCCCTTATTCTCTGAAAGAGGGTGGATATCTGACAAGAATGAGCAAGAATTGGCAAACTATGCAAGTAATTGATTTGTATTTTATACATTACAAGTATCATATCCAATGTTAACTTACTAGTGATAATAAAATGTTCCTTATACCTTCAGGTCCAGCACTGAGAGGAGGTGATGGGGATTGAAAAATTACCGTTGCTTTTTCTTATTCATTGCATTTGGCTTGGAGGTAGGCTACAAATATACATTCTGTATACAGTAATAAATATTGTATTTATTTATTTACTCATTTGCTGACAAGAAAATACAAACAATGTGATTACAGCAGTGGCGGTCGGTGCCGTTTATGAACATGGCCTTATTTCTATTACAGCATATTGGATGACTGTCATTCATATTCCATTCACCCAGCTCAATGTAATATCACTACACCTCTATATCACCAGTGAGACGAGCCCTCCCTCTCTCTCAAATTTTCCCTGTACACATCATGAGGTTGCTACAACCTATCTGATGAAGGAACATTTACAACGTAGGTGCACAGGTTGACAGAATTTTGCGTAATCAAGGTGACAGACAGTGACATAGTCAGTACCACCTACCACACTCTTGCTTGGATATAGCTGATCTGGACTATAATCATTAGTCCAACAGTTGAAAACGAGTTTCAATTCGACCAATTCAGGTATGTTTATCCCCGTCAACAGAACTGGCGCAATGAATACACACCTGATCACACGCAAACACAGTTCACATTCATAGCAGCAACATACAAAAAGCTGGTTGTATGTATAATTCCGTCTCACATCCATCTACGTGCGCTCCTTCTCTCACATTTTCCCTTCGCTTGTGGACTTCATTACACAACACATCAGAGTACAGTTTGGAGTAGAGTGTACAGTTAGCAGCAAGCAGTTTATCAGTTACACAGGCGGGCCTTGGTGGCAATAAATTAATAAAACCAAAAGCTTACATTGACTGGCCATAGCCAGCTAGCTAACATGGCATCCCATTCTGTTTGAGATGGTTGTTTGAGTAGGCTAAACTAGCTAGCTGCATTCCATTCTTACACTCAAATTCCTTGACATGTGTCCAACACCTCTGACTAACATTTTTCCATCTGCTATTTGAGTGTTGGGAGTTGATACCTCGTCATGGACTGCTGAGGTGCCCGGCTCAGTCTCCGGCCTGCAGGGCTCATGCATCGTGATTCCCTGCTCATTCAACTACCCAGAACCAAAGATAAAGCCCTCTGAATTCACTGGCATCTGGTTCAAAGACACTTCTGAGGTTATCTACCACCCAGACAGCTCCAACGTCATCACAGACTACAGGGGTCGTACAAAGTTGGTAGGAAACCTCAGACAGAAGAACTGCTCTCTCAGAATCGACCCCCTCCATAGCAGTGACAAAGGACCCTTTACTTTCAGGATTGAAATCAAAGACTATAACAAGGCTTCATACAAAGATGACAGAGTCTTCATTACAGTGAGCGGTAAGTTCTCCAGGGAAAATAGACAATTACAGTATCCTATTTACCCTAAAGTTAACATATTAGCTATAGCTTCTTGTTGATAAGAATTGTAATGGTACAAAAAAGGACAGACCCAAGAATAAGTGCTATATACAGTGCCTTGCGAAAGTATTCGGCCCCCTTGAACTTTGCGACCTTTTGCCACATTTCAGGCTTCAAACATAAAGATATAAAACTGTATTTTTTTGTGAAGAATCAACAACAAGTGGGACACAATCATGAAGTGGAACGACATTTATTGGATATTTCAAACTTTTTTAACAAATCAAAAACTGAAAAATTGGGCGTGCAAAGCCTGAAATGTGGCAAAAGGTCGCAAAGTTCAAGGGGGCCGAATACTTTCGCAAGGCACTGTAACTGTTGTCATCTCTTTGTTGATTTCAGACTCTCCAGACCCCCTCTCTCTGTCAGTGAAGGAGGTGGTGAAGGTGGGGGAGGAGGTATCTGCCTCCTGCTCTGTGTCTCACTCCTGCCCATCTGATCCCCCGCTCATCACCTGGAGCCACTCTGGAACACCCAGCATCCAATCACAGCAGCAGACCAAGGGCCAGTGGGAAGAGACATCAACCCTGACCTTTAGATCCAGCAACGCTGATAACAACCAGCCTCTAGTCTGCACAGCAGCATACAGGGGAGGGAAGACAGTGAGCAGCTCCAAGACGCTAACTGTCAAATGTAAGTGGCCCACATCTGTGTATTAACAACACTGTTTGGAAGATTTTCACTTTCACAATATTTCTGTGAATATGAGAAATTAAACTTATTTGAAAAGGGAACTAAAACTTTGTCCGTACTTCCCTTTGGAAATTAAAATATATTGAAATCACGTGGTTGATCCACTGAATCTGTCCTAAGATGTTCATTACATAGTAATATCATTCTTACTAATGATGTTATTCATAGATGCCCCAGTGGATGTGAAGGTTAAGGGAGTGTCCAGTGTGAAGGAAGGAGACTCTGTAGAGCTGAGATGCTCCAGTGACAGTAACCCTGCTGCCAACAGCTACCATTGGCACAACAGCAGAGGACCTCTGCCCACCACTGGACCCACACTCACACTGGAGAATGTGACCAGACTCACTGAAGCCATCTACTGCACTGCCATCAATACAGAGGGACCAGGCCAATCCAGCCCACTGAAGCTCAACGTAGAGTGTAAGTAGATCCAGAGTTAGTTGATTCATCCACATGTTGTCACTAAGGGGCATGTCATGTCTGTGTATATAATATTAAGACAATACTCTTCCGGATGTAGCACTACATGTTCAGTTAAAACCAAACTGTTCATCATTCTCATCCCAGACTCCCCTGAGATCAAAGTGGACTCTGCCTGCACTTCAGACATCTCTATGGTAACATGTCTGTGCATTGTGGATTCAGAGCCCCCCAGCACTGTGGAGTGGTCTCTTCCAGCAGGACACCTGCCCAGTACCAGGGTGGAGATGCATGGGTCAGTTACCGTGGTTACCCTACAGAGGGCACTAGGCTTCTCAGAGACCGTCCACTGCCATGCCAGCAACACACAGGGCAATGCCAGCTTGTCCTTCACTGTGTCCACAAATGGTAAGGGAAACAGTTGGTGAAGTGTATCATTAATGAATTAATTAAACAAATAATTATTTATATCATAAGGAATAGTAGAGGTACATTTAATACATCATATTTATTTGTTTTTGGACAGATAAGATGTCGATGCTGTACGTTTCAATTGGTATTGCTGCATTAGTGGTGGTGGTAATACTAGTTCCCATGTCAGCTTGCCTTTTGACTAAGAAGGGGTAAGTTACTATTTTATTTATTTTTGGAAGGAGTTAAGTAGATTTTTTTTGATAGCTGTTTTGTTCTGTTTTGATAACTTGCCATTTTTCTCATCAGTGGGAGGAGTCATAGTGACCTGCCAGTAGCCAGTATACAGGACATGGATGCAGCCAAGTGTGCTTCCTCAGATCCCTCAACATCAAGGTATTTTTCTACAGGCTGTTCTCTGTCATCTTAACCTACAATCCTTGCTGAGTTGCTAAAGTCCATTAGCCTAAATTAAATCTTGTTGTGTCTTATCAAATTTAGAGAATGCATCTGAGAGTTGTCCTAACTCTATCCACAGGAAAGAGCAGAAAGACACCAGCAGTGAAATCCTCACAAACTACTACACCAACGATCAGCTATATGGCAACATGGAGGTACTGTATGAACTGTAGTGAATTACACCATGACATTCAGGGGGTCTCTAATGAGTGCATTCGCTTGCCCGTACATAATTTATTTAAATTAAAAATAAAGATGTAATTTAAACAGTAAAAGTGTTATCTTTCACTGTGGCATTTTCATCTGATTTTCAAACAAATCACTTCAAAAATTAAGCGACCTCTGCATGTTGGTCTACTCCAAAATAATTATAGCATTCAAACTGTAGTCTCTAATTGCCAGTTTGATAAATGGAAATATACATCTCTTTCAAAACAACAAAACGTTATGCCAATGACATTCAGCGATTGCCATTGATAAGGCCTACATTAATTGAAAAACGGGATGGTCACTCTGTTGCGGACAGTGCCGTTTAAGATGAGGGAGGACGATTGTTTTATTTTTTTATGAGCATGGTCTTATTTCTATTACAGCGTATTGGATGACTGTCATTCATATTCCATTCACCCAGCTCAATGTGACAGTGATAGGTTTAGGCTACTACATAATATACAAATGTTCCCTATTCCCATCATGAGATTGCTACAACCTAGCCTATGAACGAAAGTTTACAACGTAGCTGCACAGGTCGAGAGAAAAATGTGAGTAATCAAGTTGACAGACATTGACACATGCAATACCGCCTTGCACACTTGCTTGTATCTAGCTGATCTGGGGTATAATCATTAGTCCAACAGTTGCAAACTAGTGTTTCTATTGGACAAATTCAGGTATGTTTATTCCTGTTTCATTCCATTTGCTTCCATTTAGGAAATGTTTTTCAACATTATGGACAGAATGAATACATCCCTGATCACAGGTGTATTCACAATTCACTTTCATGGCAGCCAAATACAAACAGCATGATCATTTGCTCATTATATAATTCCTTCTTGCATCTAAGCACTCTCCTCCTCTCACCCTTTGCATTCGCTTGTGGACTTCAATGCACAATACAACAGCTGTGTGTGACCAGGTGAAAAAACCTTTCCAAGCCAAACCTTGATATCATAACCGCTACACACAGCCAACATCATTGTCACCATATTAGCTAACATCATAGTCAACATAGCTAACATTAGCTACTCGAACTAACATGTTAATAAACCCGCTACAATCATCCAGTACAGTGTAAAGCAAGCAGTTTGGCAGTTACACCGTTGGGCCCCGGTGGCAATAAATGAATAAAACCAAAAGCTTACCTTGACTTGGAAGAGTTCTAGTGTTGGATAGCCATAGCCAGCTGGCTAACATAGTATCCCTCTCTGTTTGAGCCAGGTGTTTGAATAGGCTAAACTAGCTAGCTGCATTCACTAGCTAGGTAAGTGAAAGTGAAAAAAAATACAATGAAATATAGTTAGCTTGCTCTCTCTCATTCATTTTTGAAGAAATGAATTTGTTAAAAACTGGTCAACTATTATCTTTTTCTCTCTTTGAGTCAACTACTCACCACATTTTGTGCACTGCAGTGCTAGCTAGCTAGCTGTAACTTATGCTTTCAGTACTAGATTCATTCTCTGATCCTTTGATTGGGTGGACAACTGTTATGAGAATTCTGTTCTCCTGCTCATTAACCAATTAAATTATAGTACTCTCAGTCTGTTATAGCAGGATTTGTAAGATACTGATAGAAATGAAAACAGACAGAGGCCCAGTCTACCAAAGTTAAATGTTTATTCACGGAACGCTCTGACGTGCACAGTACAAAGATCTTCAATTTATAGTGACACACATACTTCCACACAAACCATCAAATCCGCACGCCAATAGAGATTAGGGGAGTCTGTGAGAATAGCGTCTTCCTGCCCTCCCCTAAGATAAGGAGAGACCTGGGACTGGGAAGTTCTCAGTGTCCTAAGCCAAGGTCGGCCCCGAATCTGGCTCAGACAGACAGTCTGTTATCAAAATACTAGACACAATGTCCCCAAAACGTTGATTCTGATTAAGAACTACACTCCAGTATATATTATTCCACCGACTAAAACCACACAGGTATTATAATAATCTAAATGATTCTAACGCTTATATGCATGCATTATAATAATCCAATGATTCAAATCAATTTCATACAATCACATGATTTCAGACTTATGGTTTCAGGAGTGTAATATTCTAATAATTTATTAAAAAACATGGCTTCAGACTTATGGTTTCAGGAGTGTAATATTCTAATAAATTATTAAAACACATTTACTTATCAACAACATGTCAGTTCATACTACAAGAGCTCTGATAGATTGGAGGACATTCTCCAGAAGTTGTCATAATTACTGTGTAAGTCTATGGAAGGGGGTGAGAACCATGCGCCTCTTAGGTTTTTAATGTACCCAGAGGCGGACGGAAACTAGCTGTCCTCCGGCTACACCATTGTTCTCCCCTGGCGAGTGCTGTTGAGGCTACTGTATACCTTCACAGAAATTTTAATTTTTTTAAATAAATGATTTGGTGACGTGGATATATTTAGTATAGTTGTAGCTATTATTGTTTCACAATTTTATTTTATGAAATTCACTGAGGAGGATCGTCCTCCCCTTCCTCCTCTGAGGAGCTTCCACTGTCTAACATACAAAGTCAATTGTCACGTTCGTCGTAACGAGGAGACCAAGGCGCAACGTGATTGGAATACATTATTTTATTAAAACGAAGAACACTTAAACAAACCGACCGTGACACTATAAACAACTAGTGCTGACATGCAACTACACATAGACAATAACCCACAAAACCAAAATGGAAATGGCAACCTAAATAGGATCCCCAATCAGAGACAACGATAAACAGCTGTCTCTGATTGGGAACCAATTCAGGCCACCATAGACCTACATTTACCTAGACAATACCAAAATCCCATAGATATACAAAAAAACCTAGACAAGACAAAAAACACACAATACCACCCTCATCACACCCTGACCTAACCAAAATAATAAAGAAAACAAAGATAACTAAGGTCAGGGCGTGACATCATTTTACTAGACTAGGTTACAATGTGTATTACCATGAACTTCAAATAGGCCTACCGGTAGCCAGTGAGGTAGTGGTAAAAAACATACGTGGGTAAACTCTGATTGCCGGTCGGGGTAAAAAAAATGTTAACACTCCCTATACTTTAAATTAATTTCTCTGAAAAAGGTGGATAAACGGCATTTACTTGTGTAGCCTACCCTCTCAGTCGAGACTATTTTACACACATATTCAAACACAAGCAGAACAGGTGGCCTTCATACAATATAACTGAATCAAACCATGTTTTACACCCTAGTTCATGAGTTGTTTATAATTCATGAGTTAATGCTTGGAGTTTTGAATTAGAACATTGAACTTAAACCCTGTACAAATCATGGATCTTGGAGATCTCGGAAAATGCACTGTAAGTGTAACTATGCATTCAAAACATTTCATTATGTTTTGCCGTGAAAATACTTTAAGGGCACACAAATCCAAAATAATGTTTGTCCTATGCCATTGCAAAATCGAATGCTTCTAACCGAACGTTAACCTCTTCTAACTGAAAGAGTCACCTTATAGGCCTACTGTCATTAAAGTATAGCCTACTTGTTGGATGGATTGGATGTGAATTGGTGTCTAACTGTAGGCTAGTTGTCTAGTGATATTGTCAACCATCATCAGCTGATCCAGGAAACTGTCACGAGAATTTTCTATCCCAATGATAATAACTGACAACCAATAGCTCTGACCAATCCCAGAGGTTTGTTAGACCATGGGTATAATAATAATTAGTCAAATCCTCAGCTTATACAAAAGGTTAGTACAGTTTATTCAGAGAATGTTCTAAAGTCAAGAATACAAAGACATCCATTTTATAGCTGTGCACATACTTCCACACAAACACTAGATACAGTGGGGCAAAAAAGTATTTAGTCAGCCACCAATTGTGCAAGTTCTCCCATGAGAGAGGCCTGTAATGTTCATCATAGGTACACTTCAACTATGACAGACAAAATGAGGAAAAAAATCCAGAAAATCACATTGTAGGATTTTTAATGAATTTATTTGCAAATTATGGTGGAAAATAAGTATATGTCATGCAATAAAATGCAAATGAATTACTTTAAAATCATACAATGTGATTTTCTGGATTTTTGTTTTAGATTCTGTATCTCACAGTTGAAGTGTACCTATGATAAAAAATTACAGACCTCTACATGCTTTGTTAGTAGGGAAACCTGCAAAATCGTCTGTGTATCAAATACTTGTTCTCCCCACAGCGCGCACCTGAAAAACAAAGCAATGAGTACTCTAAACAGCTGACTGACAAAAGCAAACAATGATAAATCAATGGATAAACCTAATGTATTGGAATAAAGGCTATTTTTATCAAGGGCACATGGCAAACAAATTGTGAAAATTAGGAAATACAAAGGAAAATCTATGCGCAAAGGAGCTCAGTTTAGGCCAAAATTCAGCACTAGTGGGTGGACAGTGCTGCCACATAGTAATACATGGTTTAAACCATGACAGAGAGGTGGGGGGGTTCGTTTCATTTGGAAGCTTTTATTTCCATATTTACCACCGTAAAACATACTTTTCACTACATTTCAAACAAATAGGAGAATGGTTAAATTAGCATTTATTAGAGACCCCTCAAAGTTGGACTTTTGTTGCATTTAGGGGAGCTAATGTCTCATTCAGGGGAGCTGAGCCTCCCCTGGCTCCCCCGTAATTCACACCTTGACTGTAGGCCTACTGCATATGTTTACAGCTACTGTAGAGATCTGAGAAGAACTTTGCTCTAAATACGAAGGATTAAGATCACAATAGAGGTGTTGTTGATGATGATATCTCTGATCTGGTTTCCTGTAGGCTGAAGAAGATGGCGACCCATGCGAATGTGTTGGTGGAGACGATGCAATCTATGGTAACATTTGAACACAACAAGAAGCATGTGGGAGTCAGCTGGCTCAGAGGCCATTGTTCTTAGTCTGTCAAAAGCTCCAGTAAAATATTTACATTTTAACCCAATGTAGCACAGCAGCCGACTGCTTATTTCTTAGCTTTATTGTTAATATGGCTAAAGAATATAGTACATTCTTATTTGTGTTGTGGCTTGTGTTGTGGCTTTCACAAGGCTTTTGTTTGTATCTATGGCTTGGGTGAATCAAAATGAACCTGATTTGAATGGCTATACAGTTATAATTATTGGGAAGTGTATATACAGTATATTATTGTTTTTGTGTTGCTCCTTTCAACTGTAATCCACTTATGTGTAACTGACACTCAGGTCAGCACAGTGCTTCTGTGGTCCCCTTGAATGTACAGAGAGATACAGTATAGTGTCATTTGTCAAAACAGGCCATATTGAGATATACTGTATGTACTTGAGATGGAGAATACAACGATTGTAAAGTAAAGTACCTTGAACATTTTCTCCAGATCAGATTGAATATGAACATGTGTAAATGTTCAACAACAACAGTGATCAAATGAAAAATATCTGTGTTTCATTGCATTTTAATATAGTCTGTAATGTTTGTTTCTGAATATCCCAATCTACTAGCGAGTTATTTTTCATCCTTTATGTTCTTACTGGGACACGCTGATCCACATTGATCTAATGTGTGGGAAAAACAAACATCTATTGTTATCATAAATCAACTTCAAGTACTCAAAGAAGGTAAATGTCAAGCAGAAGTAATTGATAGTCACCAATGAGCTGCTGTCTCCACTTGTCTTCCTCTTCTCAGGGGTCTTCACTGGTTATCACAGCCACAAAGTCATAAACCACACCTATATCTACAAATTATCTCATTCACATCTGCTTTTAAACCCAACTCTAACCTTAAATTAAAAACAAAACACATTTTTGTTTTCATAGATTATAAGGATATAGTCCGTTGACATTGGGGCTGTGTTATCTAGTTGAAACTCTTCACAGGTCGTCGTGGCCTCTAAATCAACACATCTCCTCCTGTTGGTTCATAGAAGGTATTACATCATATGTTTACGTGAAATGGATTGAGGATTGATGAGCAAGAGAAGTAGAGGACTAAAATGTGAACAAACTTAATTAATGCACTACCAGTTCTGTCTGGTCTGCTCTAGATTCACATCAAAGATTATCATGACGATTTTGTTGTAGATTTGGATCACAATAAATGGTGTTGCAGTAAAAGCCCATCTAGAGAATCTATCCCAAAGTGATCCCCTATAAAGTTATTTTTCTCTGAGTACAAACAGTCTAAACCATCTACCATATAAATGATACACAAGGGGAATGTTGCTTATTTTTTATTTTACAATACATTCTGGAACTTTGAGGGTTTATGACACAGCCCCACTAGGATCTCTATGGCGACTCTGATCCAACCATTAATACATACATTGCTATGCTAAGTTCAATATGTAGCTAGATGTAGAAGGCAAATGTTAACTAGGTAACGTGTCCCATGAATGGAAGTTAGGCCAGCAAGCAAGCATTTTAGCCAGGTAGCCTAGGACAACAAAATAAAGTGTGTACTGTATGACAGAGTGATAGATTGTTTCGTCAACATGAAAGAGAGGAGGATGGTTTGGCGTTTCTCTACAAGGAGGGTCAGTCAACATGTTTTTCTACTTGCACAAACATGCGCACACACACGCACACAGAAATCAGAACCATGGACAGCCACATCATATTCTTCCCCAGTGATTTTACCCACACCTGACAGCAATGTCTTTAGGTCAGGACTTTACTATACACTTGTCTTTACTCTCTTTAAATAAATACATTTTGCAGTATTCAAATTATATTTTACACACTGTCAATTTTGTTTCCCCTCATTTATTTGAGTTGGAATTTCCCAAACTGCACATGGAAGTCAGACTTTCCTCTTGATCATATGACTACAGTACCCAGAATATGAATATATCAGATATGTTACATAGACAGAACATGAGAGGGAGCAAGGATTGGTGTGAAAATAGTAGGCCTACACAAGGCCTTTGGTCTGATTCTCTACTGTTCTCTCCATAGAGTGTACTCTCTCACTCCCCAAGAATACATGGAATAATGAAGACATCCTGTGCAGGCTAATACATGCAACACATAGCCACTGAGAGATGAAAATAGGACACCCACAGGAGTTTTGATGGTGATAGCATCGAAGGAGCAGGCTACATTCAGTAATAAAATAAAGTGTTACAGCATTTGTGTTCAGCACGTTCTTTGCTTGTAATCTGTTAATTATTCACTGTAACATTTGATACTTTATCATCTTAATGGTAATGTTTAGTTGATGCATTCAGGCACTATAACCACTATCTACTGTATGTATGAAGTCCTACAGCTACCCCACTTGTTACTTCTTGACTGAGTCACTGCTCAACTTGATTAGAAAAGCCATACATTACAAGCGAGGGTGGGGCGATCTATGTTGCACCAACACTTTCTCACCATACACATGTCTACTGGAAGACCAGTCATTGTTTTAAGGTAAAGACAATTTTAATAATTGTGTTAGTTTAGGATATACTGTGTGCAGCATTTTTGCTTGGAACTGTTACTGTATTTAGAATTGGGCATGACTAATGATCTGTATCAATATTAAGGGTTGATTAGTGAAATATGTCTACCTAGTCGAAGCCATAGAGATCATATTAAATTACTAGAGGGGCTATGTTATAAACCCTCAAATTTCCGGAATGTATGAAAATGCCAGCCATTGTTGACAGGGAGAAATCCAAACCAGTCAAATTGGAATGAGTAGCAGTAGAGGCATAGGTGATGCATTTCCTGCTTTTACTTATGCAGGGAAATAAAAGTAAGGCATGTGATGTATCACTTGGTGATTTTAGCAAGTACATCTTGGTTGGGCAAAAAAACAAAAACATTTGGGAGATGAATGCCAGCAAAGCCACTACACTACACAACACAATACTAAACAATACATTCATTGCACTATAACAATGACAAACAGTGCCCACAAACTGGGCCTACAAAAAGCTGTCCCAACAGCAGATTCCCAAAAGCAGTTCCAACACCTTACCACAGCTACACTTGGTTGTCAGCGGAGCCTTGTCTGGCAGCGAAGCAGTTTGGCTTTGTAGTTATGTTACCTGATGAAATTGCTGTCAATATGATATTTTTGCCATCGAATGCACATTCAAATGTTATAAATCAACACTGCAGAGATCTCCCTGTCCTCTGCCGTGCCCTGATTGTATTACTGCTGGTTATATCTGGAAATGTGCATGTACCACCTGGCCCCTCTCCAGTTGCTAGCCCCAATTCTGATTTGTGCTCTGATATCTGCTTCACTGATTTCTGCTCTCGTAAAAGCCTGGGTTTTCTGCAGGTTAACACTTGAAGCTTATTACCTAAAATGTATCAATTGAAAGTGTTGGTTCACAGCTCCAATCCAGATGTGTTGGTCATTACTGAGACGTGGTTAAGAAGGAGTGTTTTGAACACTGATGTTAACCTGTCTGGTTTTAACCTTTTTCGGCAAGACAGATCTTTTAAAAGGTGGTGGAGAGGCAATCTTTACCAAGGAACACCTTCAGTGCTTGGTTGTCTCCACCTGGTATGTCCCCAAACAATTTGATTTGCTGGTTTTATGCATTAAAGTTTGAAATAACTCTTTGTTGACTATTGCTGGGTGTTATCGGCCACCATCAGCACCGGCCTGTACCCTAAATGCCCTAAGCGCTCTCCTGGCCCCTTACACTAAGTCTGAATTTGTCCTACTAGGGGACTTAAACTGGGACATGCTTAAACCACCTGACCAAGTCCTAAAGCAATGGGACTCCCTAAATCTTTCTCAGAATATTACCAATCCCACAAGATATGACTCCAAAAACCCAGAAAAGGCTACTCTCCTAGATGTTATCCTTACAAATTATCCTGAAAGGTATCAGTCTGGTGCTTTCTGGAATGACCTTAGTGATCACTGTTTTACAGCCTGTGTTCGTAATGGCTGCTCAGTGAAACGACCTGTCATGATTTGTCATAGACGCTTGCTAAAATGTTTTAATGAGCAAGCCTTCCTTCATGACCTGGCCTCTGTAAATTGGTATTGAATCAGCTTTGACGCATTTTCCCTATTTTTTAAATATTTTCAGTGGTATTGTTAATAAATACTTGCCCATAAAGAAAATAAGAATTAAAAAAAGTTTCCCTGGTTTGACCGTGATCTGGCAGAGTTGTCTCCAGCTCAAGAATTCCATTTGGCAAATCGCTCGGCACATGCATACTCAGGCTGACTGGCTCTCGTTCAGGCAAATTAGAAATAAGTGTAATGAGGCTATCCGGAAGGCCAAAGTTAGCTACAAAGTTTCTCCCTGCAGGCGGTTACTGAGTTAGAGGTTCTAAAGGAGCTCCTTAAACTTGACTCCTTAAACTTGACTCCCCATCTGTTGGTCAGATGGTTTAGACATTTTCTTCTTTAAGGTTGCTGCCTCTGTCATCGCCAAGCCTGTCTCTGACCTTTTTAACCTGTCTCTCCTCTATGGGGAGGTTCCCATTGCTTCAAAGGCAGCCACGGTGGTTCCTTTATTTAAAGGGGGAGATCAAGCTGATCCTAACTGTTATAGGCCCAATTCTATTTTGCCCCGTTTATCAAAAGTGTTGTAAAACTTGTCAATAATCAACTGACTGGCTTTCTTGATGTTGTGGCAAAGAAGGGGGTCGAGTGATAAATGGCAGATATGTGAGAGCTCTGCCCTCTCACTAAAATGGCCACCCGGATCAGAACTACAGATCACAAAAAGAACGGCTGCCAAAACTACAATTCCCAGAAGCAAGGGGAACGCTCAGAAGGTTGGGCCGACCAACAGATAAGGGGTCAAGACAAACCAGAATGAGAGAGAGGAGGAGCTGGAAGGATCTGTGAACCATAGAGAAAGAGACAATATATCGGTTGGATTTACAGTGTATGAGCTGGACTGTTTGGACTTACCTGTTGGCGTTTGGACCTGGACCTATCGAGAACCCGATTCGTGGACCGAACCCTGCTATCCTTGACCTCGCCTGTGGCCTGTGTGGACCAGGACGGAGAAACAAACACACAGCTACTGTCCTGTTCGAAATAACTCTCATTCTGGGTTGATTTTGGTGACAGTTTACCGCTTAATTTGTGACAAATTCTCCTAATCTTGAAGAGGTTTGTCACAATGTCTATAGTATTCTCTTGGGTATGCAATCTGGATTCCACTCAGGTTATGGATGTATTACTGCAACCGTAAAGGTCCTAAATGATGTCACCATTGCCCTTGATTCTAAGCAATGTTGTGCTGCAATTTTTTATTGACCTGGCCAAAGCCTGTGATACGGTAGACCATTCCATTGGTGTTTCTGAGGGGTCTTTGGCCTGATTTGCAAACTACCTCTTTCAAAGAGTGCAGTGTATAAAGTCAGAACATCTGCTGTCTCTGCCACTGCCTGTCACCAAGGGAGTACCCCATGGCTCGATCCTAGGCCCTACACTCTTCTCAATTTACATCAACGACATAGCTCAAGCAGCAGGAGGCTCTGTCATCCATTTATATGCAGATTATGCAGTCTTATACTCAGCCTTCCCCTCCCCGGATTTTGTGTTGAACACTCTACAACAAAGCTTTCTTAGTGTCCAACAAGCTTTGTCTGCCCTTAATCTTGTTCTGAACACCTCCAAAACAAAGATCATGTGGTTTGGTAAGAAGAATGCCCCTCTCCCCACCGGTGAGATTACTACCTCTGAGGGTTTAGAGCTTGAGGTAGTCACCTCACACAAGTACTTGGTAGTATGGCTAGACGGTACACTGTCCTTCTCTCAGCACATATCAAAGCTGCAGGCTAAGGTTAAATCTAGACTTGGTTTCCTCTATTGTAATCGCGCCTCTTTTCCCCCCAGCTGCCAAACTAACCCCGATTCAGATGGCCATCCTACCCATGCTAGATTACGGAGACGTAATTTATAGATTGGCAGGTAAGGGTGCTCTCAAGCGACTAGATGTTCTTTACTATTCGGCCATCAGATTTGCCACCAATGCTCCTTATAGGACACATCACTGCACTCTATACTACTCTGTAACCTGGTGATCTCTGTATACCCGTTGAAAGACCCACTGGTTGATACTTATTTATAAAACCCTCTTAGGGAGGAGTGAGGCTTATCTGAGATACCTACTGCAGCCCTCATCCTCCACATACAACACCCGTTGGTCGCTCCTCTTTTCAGTTCGCTGCAGCTAGCGACTGGAACGAGCTGCAATAAACACTCAAACTCTTCATTCAAAGACTCAATCATGGACACACTTACTGACAGTTGTGGCTGCTTCACGTGATGTATTGTTGTCTCTACCTTCTTGCCCTTTGTGCTGTTGTCTGTGTGTTTTTTTGTAGTACTGAGTGTGTGTTTGTTCAGCACTTTTGTACAGCGACAGAATTCAGAACATGGGCCATTCTTACAGTGTTCTCCCTGTACAATAAGTCAGAACCATAGGATAAATAAAGGGGCCATATTAGCAGACAATGAAAGCTCTTACAATATTAGATGATGACATTTCTCTAAAACAGGTTATAGGCTACATGTGCTTCACCAAGTCAGAGCAGTAGGCAAAATTAAGAGGGGAAAATACAGTGGCTTGCGAAAGTATTCACCCCTGTTGGCATTTTCCTATTTTGTTGCCTTACACCCTGGAATTAAAATAGATTTTGGGGGGGTTTATATCGGTTGATTTACACAACATGCCTACCACTTTGAAGATATCAAATATTTTTACTGTGAAACAAACAAGAAATAAGAAAAAAATGAAAACTTGAGCATGCATAACTAGTCTGAAACACCTGCATTTTGGAGCTGCCTTACTAAAGAAAGCAAAAAAGAGACCATGTTTGTATGGAGGCTTTATTAACTCAATGACTTTTTATTGATTTTTTTAAAACTTAGTTTGAAACTGATATGTGACAACTATTAATGCCAAAAAACATGCACAACAGGCAACCTCCACCCAAACCCTCCACCCAAAATATGAGTATGATGCAATGTCAGTACTTATTGCATTTATATCGTATGTACAGTGCCTTGCGAAAGTATTCGGCCCCCTTGAACTTTGCGACCTTTTGCCACATTTCAGGCTTCAAACATAAAGATATAAAACTGTATTTTTTTGTGAAGAATCAACAACAAGTGGGACACAATCATGAAGTGGAACGACATTTATTGGATATTTCAAACTTTTTTAACAAATCAAAAACTGAAAAATTGGGCGTGCAAAATTATTCAGCCCCCTTAAGTTAATACTTTGTAGCGCCACCTTTTGCTGCGATTACAGCTGTAAGTCGCTTGCGGTATGTCTCTATCAGTTTTGCACATCGAGAGACTGAATTTTTTTCCCATTCCTCCTTGCAAAACAGCTCGAGCTTAGTGAGGTTGGATGGAGAGCATTTGTGAACAGCAGTTTTCAGTTCTTTCCACAGATTCTCGATTGGATTCAGGTCTGGACTTTGACTTGGCCATTCTAACACCTGGATATGTTTATTTTTGAACCATTCCATTGTAGATTTTGCTTTATGTTTTGGATCATTGTCTTGATGGAAGACAAATCTACGTCCCAGTCTCAGGTCTTTTGCAGACTCCATCAGGTTTTCTTCCAGAATGGTCCTGTATTTGGCTCCATCCATCTTCCCATCAATTTTAACCATCTTCCCTGTCCCTGCTGAAGAAAAGCAGGCCCAAACCATGATGCTGCCACCACCATGTTTGACAGTGGGGATGGTGTGTTCAGCTGTGTTGCTTTTACGCCAAACATAACGTTTTGCATTGTTGCCAAAAAGTTCAATTTTGGTTTCAGCTGACCAGAGCACCTTCTTCCACATGTTTGGTGTGTCTCCCAGGTGGCTTGTGGCAAACTTTAAACAACACTTTTTATGGATATCTTTAAGAAATGGCTTTCTTCTTGCCACTCTTCCATAAAGGCCAGATTTGTGCAATATACGACTGATTGTTGTCCTATGGACAGAGTCTCCCACCTCAGCTGTAGATCTCTGCAGTTCATCCAGAGTGATCATGGGCCTCTTGGCTGCATCTCTGATCAGTCTTCTCCTTGTATGAGCTGAAAGTTTAGAGGGACGGCCAGGTCTTGGTAGATTTGCAGTGGTCTGATACTCCTTCCATTTCAATATTATCGCTTGCACAGTGCTCCTTGGGATGTTTAAAGCTTGGGAAATCTTTTTGTATCCAAATCCGGCTTTAAACTTCTTCACAACAGTATCTCGGACCTGCCTGGTGTGTTCCTTTTAACAGACCTCTGAGACTATCACAGTGCAGGTGCATTTATACGGAGACTTGATTACACACAGGTGGATTGTATTTATCATCATTAGTCATTTAGGTCAACATTGGATCATTCAGAGATCCTCACTGAACTTCTGGAGAGAGTTTGCTGCACTGAAAGTAAAGGGGCTGAATAATTTTGCACGCCCAATTTTTCAGTTTTTGATTTGTTAAAAAAGTTTGAAATATCCAATAAATGTCGTTCCACTTCATGATTGTGTCACACTTGTTGTTGATTCTTCACAAAAAAATACAGTTTTATATCTTTATGTTTGAAGCCTGAAATGTGGCAAAAGGTCGCAAAGTTCAAGGGGGCCGAATACTTTCGCAAGGCACTGTAAGTCCTATCATCAACTGATTTCAGCCAGTGTATGGCTGTGGATTGACTGCATTGTTTGAATTTAATTTTGGCATTTGGCAGTTAATTTAAAAAAAAATTGAATCATTCCACTTAAAATGGCTGGCTAGCTAGCTTATAAACATACTGTGCAGATATTCTTGAGATTGATTGTTTTACACAATATCTTACCATAGCACACTGGCAGACCATGGTTGACCAACTCCCTGACCAAAATGGCTGACCTTTTAATAGACCTTTCATGTCCATTCTAGTATTCTATTCCCAATTCCGTGGTCACAGCACAGATCAAGATACAGACTGTGAAAGACTTGATCACAAGTACATTGTTTGAAAGAAATTGTGAATTACAATGCATGTGATAAATAGTTTGATTTAATTATGTGTTTTTTTGTGGTACTGAGTGTTTGTAATTATTGTTATTTTTATTATTTATTTTTTTATAATTCTAAGGGGTGGTTCATATTTAATATTGCGGATAGATTGTTGCTTCCATCAATGTAATTGTCTGCATAATTTCCAATCCCCCATATTTTTTTTACTGCACTGCTCAAAAAAATAAAGGGAACACTTAAACAACACGATGTAACTCCAAGTCAATCACACTTCTGTGAAATCAAACTGTCCACTTAGGAAGCAACACTGATTGACAATAAATTTCACATGCTGTTGTGCAAATGGAATAGACAACAGGTGGAAATTATAGGCAATTAGCAAGACACCCCCAATAAAGGAGTGGTTCTGCAGATGGTGACCACAGACCCCTTCTCAGTTCCTATGCTTCCTGGCTGATGTTTTGGTCACTTTTGAATGCTGGCGGTGCTTTCACTCTAGTGGTAACATGAGACGGAGTCTACAACCCACACAAGTGGCTCAGGTAGTGCAGCTCATCCAGGATGGGACATCAATGCGAGCTGTGGCAAGAAGGTTTGCTGTGTCTGTCAGTGTAGTGTCCAGAGCATGGAGGCGCTACCAGGAGACAAGCCAGTACATCAGGAGACGTGGAGGAGGCCGTAGGAGGGCAACAACCCAGCAGCAGGACCGCTACCTCCGCCTTTGTGCAAGGAGGAGCAGGAGGAGCACTGCCAGAGCCCTGCAAAATGACCTCCAGCAGGCCACAAATGTGCATGTGTCTGCTCAAACGATCAGAAACAGACTCCATGAGGGTGGTATGAGGGCCCGACGTCCACAGGTGGGGGTTGTGCTTACAGCCCAACACCGTGCAGGGTGTTTGGCATTTGCCAGAGAACACCAAGATTGGCAAATTCGCCACTGGCGCACTGTGCTCTTCACAGATGAAAGCAGGTTCACACTGAGCACATGTGACAGACGTGACAGAGTCTGGAGACGCCGTGGAGAACGTTCTGCTGCCTGCAACATCCTCCAGCATGACCGGTTTGGCAGTGGGTCAGTCATGGTGTGGGGTGGCATTTCTTTGGGGGGCCGCACAGCCCTCCATGTGCTTGCCAGAGGTAGACTGACTGCCATTAGGTACCGAGATGAGATCCTCAGACCTCTTGTGAGACCATATGCTGGTGCAGTTGGCCCTGGGTTCCTCCTAATGCAAGACAATGCTAGACCTCATGTGGCTGGAGTGTGTCAGCAGTTCCTGCAAGAGGAAGGCATTGATGCTATGGACTGGCCCGCCCGTTCCCCAGACCTGAATCCGATTGAGCACATCTGGGACATCATGTCTCGCTCTATCCACCAACAGACTGTCCAGGAGTTGGCGGATGCTTTAGTCCAGGTCTGGGAGGAGATCCCTCAGGAGACCATCCGCCACCTCATCGGAGCATGCCCAGGCATTGTCGGGAGGTCATACAGGCACGTGGAGGCCACACACACTACTGAGCCTCATTTTGACTTGTTTAAGGACATTACATCAAAGTTGGATCAGCCCGTAGTGTGGTTTTCCACTATAATTTTGAGTGTGACTCCAAATCCAGACCTCAATGGGTTGATAAATTTGATTTCCATTGATCATTTTTGTGTGATTTTGTTGTCAGCACATTCAACTATGTAAAGAAAAAGGGATTTAATAAGAATATTTCATTCATTCAGATCTAGGATGTGTAATTTTAGTGTTCCCTTTATTTTTTTGAGCAGTGTATATAGATCCAGTCCATTTAAAAAATTGGAGGCTTCTTACACTTCAGTGTTGTGATGCAAAAATTCAGGCTAAATGCTTGGCGCATAGAATTAAAAAGGTATTGTCAGATATTATACATCCAATCAGACAGGTTTTGTACATGGACAATACATTGGAGATAATATGACAGGTACTGGAAATAATAGAATACTATGAAATATCATAAACCTGGTTTTCATCACTGATTTTGAAAAGGGTATTGATAAAGTACGACTGGAGTTTATATGTAAATGCCTAAAATATTTCAATTTTGGAGAATCTCTAATAAAATGGATTAAAGTTATGTATAGCAACCCTAGGTGTAAAATAGTAAATTACAGAAACATCTCAGAAAGTTTTAAACTGTCAAGAGGAGTAAAACAAGGTTGTCCACTATTGGCATATCTATTTATAAATCCCATCGAAATGTTAGCCATTAAAATTAGATCCAACAATAATATTAACCTTTCTAGCACTAGCGGAACCCCTCGACAACATTCCACTGAAAAGGCAGCGCGCAAAATTCAAAAATATTTTTAGAAATATGTAACTTTCACACATTAACAAGTCCAATACAGCAAATGAAAGATACACATCTTGTTAATCTACCCATCGTGTCCGATTTCAAAAATGCTTTACAGCTAAAGCACAACATATGATTATGTTAGCTCACCGCCAAGTCGAAAAAACACACAGCCATTTTTCCAGACAAAGATAGGAGTCACAAAAAGCAGAAATATAGATAAAATGAATCACTAACCTTTAATGGTCTTTACATTGGCGCCTACAAGCAGTAATGTTTTGATTCCAAAACATCCGGTGATTTTGCAGAAATACTCATAATAAACATTGATAAAAGAAACTAGTGTTATTCACAGAATTAAAGATAGACTTCTACTTAATGCAACCGCTGAGTCAAATTTCAAAAAAACTTTACGGAAAAAGCATAATCTGAGAACGGCGCTCAGAACCCAAAATAGCCAGAGGAATATCCACCATTTTGGAATCAACAAAGTTAGAAACAACACCATAAATATTCACTTACCTTTGATAATCTTCATCAGAAGGCACTCCCAGGAATCCCAGTTCGACAATAAATGACTGTTTTGTTCCATAAAGTTCCATAATTTATGTCCAAATAGCCACTTGTTGTTAGCGTGTTCAGCCCAGTAATCCATCTTCATGAGGCATAGGGACTTCATCCAGACAAAAACTCGAAAAGTTCCATTACAGTCCTTTAGAAACATGTCAAACAATGTATGGAATCAATCGTTAGGATGTTTTTAAAGATTGGCATAAGATACTATTTGAATGGGTGCCTCTGGAATATCTGACATGTACATTGCATTCTAAAACAGAGCAGTTCTACAAAGTATGGAACCTTATCCAAATGACCTAGAACCTGAGGTATCAGCTATTATGCTGCAAGGATTCTCTTAGAATGGTGGGGATCTATGTATTTCAAAACTACGCTGTACGTTCCATGTGTGGAACCTAACTTCTTGGTTTAAACTGAGCTTTTTTGTCAATTTCTGTTTGTAAGTTTGTTTAAAATGTATGTATTGAGAGACGCAATGATGGGGATGGGGTGAGAGAAGCAGCGAGTGGTGTACGTATGTATGGGTGTCTGTGTGTGTATGTGTGTGTATGTATATACAGTGGGGCAAAAAAGTATTTAGTTAGCCACCAATTGTGCAAGTTCTCCCACTTAAAAAGATGAAAGGCCTGTAATTTTCATCATAGGTACACTTCAACTATGACAGACAAAATGAGAAAAAAAATGCAGAAAATCACATTGTAGAATTTTTAATTAATTTATTTGCAAAATATGGTGGAAAATAAGTATTTGGTCAATAACAAAAGTTTATCTCAATACTTTGTTATATACCCTTTGTTGGCAATGACAGAGGTCAAACATTTTCTGTAAGTCTTCACAAGGTTTTCACACACTGTTGCTGGTATTTTGGCCCATTCCTCCATGCAGATCTCCTCTAGAGCAGTGATGTTTTGGGGCTGTTGCTGGGCATCATGGACTTTCAACTCAATATTTTCTATGGGGTTGAGATCTGGAGACTGGCTAGGTCACTCCAGGACCTTGAAATGCTTCTTACGAAGCTACTCCTTCGTTGCCCGGGCGGTGTGTTTGGGATCATTGTCATGCTGAAAGACCCATCCACGTTTCATCTTCAATGCCCTTGCTGATGGAAGGAGGTTTTCATTCAAAATCTCACGATACATGGCCCCATTCATTCTTTCCTTTACACGGATCAGTCGTCCTGGTCCCTTTGCAGAAAAACAGCCCTAAAGCATGATGTTTCCACCCCCATGCTTCACAGTAGGTATGGTGTTCTTTGGATGCAACTCAGCATTCTTTGTCCTCCAAACACGACGAGTTGAGTTTTTACCAAAAAGTTATATTTTGGTTTCATCTGACCATATGGCATTCTCCCAATCTTCTTCTGGATCATCCAAATGCTCTCTAGCAAACTTCAGACGGGCCTGGACATGTATTGGCTTAAGCAGGGGGACACGTCTGGCACTGCAGGATTTGAGTCCCTGGCGACGTAGTGTGTTACTGATGGTAGGCTTTGTTACTTTGGTGCCAGCTCTCTACAGGTCATTCACTAGGTCCCCCTGTGTGGTTCTGGGATTTTTGCTCACCGCTCTTGTGATCATTTTGACCCCACGGGGTGAG
This sequence comes from Oncorhynchus mykiss, assembly GCF_057628025.1. Taxonomy (NCBI): domain Eukaryota; kingdom Metazoa; phylum Chordata; class Actinopteri; order Salmoniformes; family Salmonidae; genus Oncorhynchus; species Oncorhynchus mykiss. The sequence goes on along the minus strand of NC_143023.1, from coordinate 22,298,255 downwards.
ATCTTGCGTGGAGCCCCAGATCGAGGGAGATTATCAGTGGTCTTGTATGTCTTCCATTTCCTAATAATTGCTCCCACAGTTGATTTCTTCAAACCAAGCTGCTTACCGATTGCAGATTCAGTCTTTCCAGCCTGGTGCAGGTCTACAATTTTGTTTCTGGTGTCCTTTGACAGCTCTTTGGTCTTGGCCATAGTGAAGTTTGGAGTGTGACTGTTTGATGTTGTGGACAGGTGTCTTTTATACTTGATAACAAGTTCAAACAGGTGCCATTAATACAGGTAACGAGTGGAGGACAGAGGAGCCTCTTAAAGAAGAAGTTACAGGTCTGTGAGAGCCAAAAATCTTGCTTGTTTGTAGGTGACCAAATACTTATTTTCCACCATAATTTACAAATAGATTCATAAAAAATCCTACAATGTGATCTTCTGGAATTGTTTTCTCATTTTGTCTGTCATAGTTGAAGTGTACCTATAAAGAAAATTACAGGCCTCGCTCATCTTTTTAAGTGGGAGAATTTGCACAATTGGTGGCTGACTAAATACTTTTTTGCCCCACTGTATATGTATATGCATGTATATAAACATACCACCCCTTGGTAGCTCTCATGACCTCTCTGTGTAACATGTCTGATGTATTCATATTCTGTACTGTAGTCATATGGTCAAGAAGAAAGCCTGACTTCCATGTGCAGAATGGAGTGGTTTGGGAAATTCCAATTGAAATTAATTTAAAAAAATGTTTTGTGTTATTTTAATATTGCAAAATTAACATATTTAAATAGAGTAACAACAAGTGTATAGTATGTTTGACATTGTTGTCCATTGTTTCAATGTCCCAACAGACTCAGAAATGAGACTACAGCTTAAGTTCATTTTGGACAAGTTTTTCCCAATATTCTAAGAGTCAGATGTATTCTTCCAGTTTTCACTTTAGTGTGTACTGCCCTACCAAGCAAAAAGGCAATAACTGTGTGGAACTGAGAAAAAATGTTTTTATTTACCTTGGTTTCACAGTAACCTACTGCAGTTACTGCTAATATGACCCCCATTTTCTCCAAAACACAATACAATAGTGGCAGGATACCACATGAGGAAGCATGTATTTAATGTTGCAAAAATTACATGAACTAATTTTTGACCAAATGAGCAGTTACTGCATTTTTGCTTGGTTGTGCAGTATAGCTGTCCATGATAAACAGAAGTCAATGGTTATTTCCTGGGTAACTCAGGAGTTCTGGTCTTCCACAAAGGCTGGGTTACACATCTCTCCCCTGTTAAGACAGAATCTGCTAGTCTGAGGGCATATGGGCAGGTGGACGTAACGGCTGAAGCTGCTCCTAGCGAGATGCTCCAGCTTGTTCCCGGCACAGCCATGCTTGGGGACCGCCAACAAATCCTCTTCCTGTTTGGCCAGGCAGTCCTCCAGCTTGGCCTTGTCCTCCTTGCGGCTGCCCCAGGACAGCTTCCCAAGAGGGTGGGACATGTGGCCGCTGGACACTCTGTTTCCCATGGGACAGGAGGAGGTTACTGTAGACAGGTAGAGGGGTAGTCTGTGGATCACAGAGCACATGAGATATAGAAGTTAAACACACTGTAATCAGTGTCATGTGAGGAAAAAGGACATATACTGGTGCTAGTTGTTAAACCCACTTACAAATGCTGCCTGCCAACAATTGTACGAATGTGTTGAGGGTGAGATGTCATGAAAACATAATTAAGCCATAAAAACTGCAGCAATGTAATTTCTTACCAGTGGTTTTGCCTCCGTGGTCAGCAACTGATGGAGAAGTGGGTGACTTACTCTGTTTATGGCAGAGGTCCTGTAGTCCTTAGAGAGGTGTGAATGGGCCTCGTCGCCATCAAACAAAAGGTTTCACTCAAATCTATTTAGACAAGATGAATGTATCAATCAGAGGATATCTGATTAGTTGAAACAATACCACTTTGCTTCATCATTGCTGATGAATGCATTTGGCTCTCAATCAATTTAAGATTGGTGGTACAAAATAATGAGGAAAAGCACAGGTATTTCAAAATATGTAACTTATAAACTTGCAAATATTGTAAAATGTAGTGAAAAAATTAGAGAAGGTGATATACACGCAACTGGCAAGTGGCTGACGTGGGGCCCAGCATGATGACTCAATCACGATTTAAGACATTGTTTGGATAGCTGACCATTTGTGGACTATCACAGGGGTCAAACAAACCTTATCTGTGGCAATCTCAAGGAAGGGAGGTTCCCACAGAAGTCCTGGTAGCACGGACACTGTTGGAGCTGTGAATACAGATGAAAACATGAAATTGACAAAATTAATTGAATTGTCATGTTTGGATAGTTTCAAGAGTTCATAAAGAGCTATGCATGTTGATATGTTTTATTGTACTTTATAAACTGGGTGGTTTGAGCCCTGAATGCTCATTGGCCGAAAGCCATGGTACATCAGACTGTATATCACGGGTGTGACAAAACATTTATTTTTACTGCTCTAATTACGTTGGTAACTAGTTTATAATTGTAATAAGGCACCTTGGGAGTTTGTGGTATTTTGCCAATATACCACGCTGAGGGCTGTATCCAGGCCCTCTGCGCTGCGTCGTGCATAAAAATATCCCTTAGTCTTGGTATATTGGCCATATACCACACCCCCTCTGGTCTTACTGCTTAAGTGCTATTGATGTATTGTTACAGGGAAACTGTTATTTTGTTTGTCGGATGGCAGATACGTAGCTCATAGAGGCACAGGGGTGTGCTCCTATCATTTCAAATTAGTTGATTAGAATCTGGGTGTGGGTCTGGGTGTTCCTGTCTTTTGTTTTTACTAGCAAGGTGCCAAGAAATGTTAATTGAGGTTGGGAGTAGGTTTCTGCTTGAAATTGGTTAGATTCCTCCAGAGACGCACAAGGCCTCTTGCATTTATTCCCATAATATTGGAGTCAGATTGATGAATGTAGTTTATTATTATATTCAACATCATTTCTACATAATGGCTGGATGATTTCTACACCTAACATTGGTGCATTGGATTCACACTCCTCTTGCTCATCATTCAGATTTCACATAAACATATGTAATACCTTCCGCAAACCAACAGGAGGAGATGTGGTGATTTACAGAGGCCCCCACAACCTGAGAAGAGGAAGACAAGTGGAGACAGCAGCTCATTGGTGACTAATAATTACTTCTGCTTGACCTATATATTCTTTGAGTACTTATAGTTGATTTCTGAAGTTGATTTATGACAACAGATGTGTGTTTTTCCACACACAGTAGATCAATGTGAAGCAGAGTGTCCCAGTAAGAACATAAACTGTGGTAGAAAAAGGATGAAAAATAACTCAGAAGTAGATTGGGAGATTCAGGAACAAACATTACAAACTATATTAAAAGGAAATGAAACACAGATATTTTTATTTGATCACATTTACACTGTTCATATTTCATCTGATCTGGAGGGTACTTTACTTTACAGTCGTTGTATTCTCCATCTCAAGTACATACAGTATATCTCAATATGGCCTGTTTTGACAAATTACAGTATACTCTATCTGTCTGTACATTCAAGGGGACCACAGAAGCACCGTGCTGGCCTGAGTGTCAGTTACACATAAGTGGATTACAGTTGAAAGGAGCAACACAAAAACAATAATATACTGTATATACGCTTCTCAACTATTACAACTGTATAGCCATTCATATCAGGCTTATTCTGAATCACCCAAGCCATAGATAAATACCAACGTCTCGTAAAAGTCATAACACTAAAGGCTTAACCCAAATAAGAATGTACCATTTTCTTTAGCCTTTAGAATCATAAAGCTAATTAAAGCTAACAAATATAAACAGTCAGCTGTTCTGCTACATTGGGTTAAATTGTTAATATTTTACTGGAACCTTTAACAGACTGAGTACCATGGCTTCTGAGCCAGCTGACTCCCACATGCCTCTACAGAAAACCAGATAAGAGACAACAACAACACCTCTATTGTTTTTTTATATATCCTTTGTATTTAGGGCAAAGTTCTTCTCAGATCTCAGATACCTACTGTAAATGTCAACAGTTAGCCTACAGTACATACCTCCATGTTGCCATATACAGTTGAAGTCGGAAGTTTCCATACACCTGAGCCAAACACTTTTTTTTTTTAATATTTTTTTTTTTTACAATTCCTGACATTTAACACAAGTAAAAAATCCCTGTCTTAGGTCAGTTAGGATCACCACTTTATTTTAAGAATGTGAAATGTCAGAATAATAGTAGAGAGAATGATTTATTTCAGCTTTTATTTCTTTCACCACATTCCCAGTGGGTCAGAAGTTTGTAGGCCTCCTAGCTTGCACACACTTTTTCAGTTCTGCCCACAAATTTTCCATGGGATTGAGGTCAGGGCAATGTGATGGTCACTCCAATACCTTGACTTTGTTGTCCTTAAGCCATTTTGCCACAACTTTGGAAGTATGCTTGGGGTCATTGTCCATTTGGAAGACCCATTTGCGACCAAGCTTTAACTTCTTGACGGATGTCTTGAGATGTTGCTTCAATATATCCACATAATTTTCCTACCTCATGATGCCATCTATTTTGTAAAGTGCACCAGTCCCTCCTGCAGCCTAGCACCCCCACAACATGATGCTGCCGCCCTTGTGCTTCACGGTTGGGATGGTGTTCTTCGGCTTGCAAGCCTCCCCCTTTTTCCTCTAAACATAACGATGGTCATTATGGCCAAACAGTTCTATTTTTGCTTCACCAGACCAGAGGATATTTCTCCAAAAAGTATGATCTTTGTCCCCATGTGCAATTGCAAACCGTAGTCTGGCTTTTTAATGGCGGTTTTGGAGCAGTGGCTTCTTCCTTGCTGAGCAACCTTTCAGGTTATGTCGATATAGGACTCGTTTTTACTGTGGATATAGATACTTTTGTACCCGTTTCCTCCAGCACCTTCACAAGGTCTATTGCTGTTACTCTGGGATTGATTTGCACTTTTCGCACCAAAGTACGTCTCTAGGAGACCGAACGTGTCTCTTTCCTGAGCGGTATTGCGGCTGCATGGTCCCATGGTGTTTAAACTTGTGTACTATTGTTTGTACAGATGAACGTAGTACCTTCAGGCATTTGGAAATTGCTCCCAATGATGAACCAGACTTGTGGAGGTGTACAATTTTTTTTCTGAGGTCTTGGTTGATTTCTTTTGATTTTTCTTGATGTCAAGCAAAGAGGCACTGAGTTTGAATCTAGGCCTTGAAATACATCCACAGGTACACCTCCAATTGACTCAAATTACATCAATTAGTCTATCAGAAGCTTCTAAAGCCATTACATAATTTTCTGGAATTTTCCAAGCTGTTTAAAGAAACAGTCACTTTAGTGTATCACTGGAATTGTGATACAGTGAATTATAAGTGAAATAATCTGTCTGTAAACAATTGTTGGAAAAATGACTTGTGTCATGCACAAAGTAGATGTCCTAATCGACTTGCCAAAACTATAGTTTGTTAACAAGAAATTCATGGAGTGGTTGAAAAACAAGTTTTAATGCCTAAGCGTAAGTAAAGCTTCCAACTTCAACTGTATCTACTGTAAATGTCTGCAGTAGTCCTACAGTACATACCTCCATGTTGCCATATAGCTGATCGTTGGTGTAGTAGTTTGTGAGGATTTCACTGCTGGTGTCTTTCTGCTCTTTCCTGTGGATAGTTAGGACCACTCTCAGATGCATTCTCTTCAATTGAGAAGACACAAGAGTGAATGTAGGCTAATGGCCTTTAGCAACTCAGCAAGGATTCAAGGTTATGATCACAGACATAGCCACAGGAAGTCGGGGTGCTGCAGCCCTCCTGATCAATAAGAATAAATAAACAAATTAAATAATAATAATACACACTGAACAAACTATATCCAGGCTGTTTCACATCCGGCCATGATTGGGAGTCCCAAAGGGCGGTGCACAATTGGCCCAGCGTCGTCCGGGTTCGGCCGGGGTATGCCATCATTGTAAATAAGAATTTGATCTTGACTGACTTGCCTGGTTAAACAAAGGTTAAATTAAAAAATTGGAATGCAACATGTAAAGTGTTAGTCCCATATTTCATGAGCTGAAATAAAAGATCCCAGAAATGTTCCATACACACAAAATAGTTACTTCTCTCAAATGTTGCACACAAATTTGTTTACATCCATGTTAGTGAGCATTTATCCTTTGCCAAGAAAGTCCATCCACTTGACAGGTATGGCATATCCAGAAGCTGATTAAACAGAATAATCATTACACAGGTGCATCTTGTGCTGGGGACAATAAAAGGCCACTCTAAAATGTGCCATTTTTTTGTCACACAACACAATGCCACAGATGTTTCAAGTTTTGGGGGAGCGTGCAATTGTCCTGCTGACTGCAGGAATGTCCACCAGAACTGTTGTCAGATAATTTAATGTTAATTTCTCTACCACAAGTCGCCTTCAAGCCGCAGACCACGTGTAGCCAAGCCAACCCAGGACCTCCACATCCGGCTTCTTCATCTGCAGGATCGTCTGAGACCAGCCACCTGATGAAAGCATTTATTTCCAATGTTCCCTCTAAGCTGTGCACGAGTAGCCCCGAGACTGCCGCTCAGCTTCCCCGAGACTGCCGCTCAGCTTCCCCGGGACTGCCGCTCAGCTTCCCCGGGACTGCCGCACAGAAATATTAGCCCACAGAGAGAGAAGCATGAGATTGAACTTCACTCAACTTTCTAGAGCAGTGGTCACCAACCAGTCGATCGCGATCAACTGGTCGATATTCAAGGCATTCCTAGTTGACCACCCAACATTTCTGTAAAAATAACAACGATAAAGCCTTGTTTTCCTATTTATTTTGATTTGTCTCAGGTTATTGGCGGTAGGTGCACCCAAATCAGCTGCCCTGCATGCCAGGTAGGCGAGCTGTTGCCATTTTGAACCATTTCATTTGTCTGAAGGCACAAACTCTGCCTTCCTGGGGGGCCCAGACAGCAAATGAAGTGCACGAAAGGTCTACTGCTGGCCAATGAGATGGCTCAGATGACGATGTCTGCAGGAAAGTAGCAGGCATTAAAGACAGCTACAGCAAAGTTGATACTGTGAGATTTAAAAAATGTTTCCAACATGACTAGAGAGAGACTACACAGCAAAGACATGCTGTTTTAATAAGTGAGTTCATGTTTCAGTTCTCACTCAGCACTATCAACACTTTGTATTCAACACTTTTATAAGCCATAAAATGTGCATTCTTCCTACCCATACAAAAAAAAGATTGCCGTTTTGAAACTGCAGTAAAAGTGCATAACCTGTAGTCAACTGTAATATTTTGGACACAGTAATTGCAGCATACTGCAGTTCTACTGCACTCTAACTGCAGTTACACAGTGCTCTGACTGCAATCATTTTTCATAAGGGTATTTTCACTCAGCGCCACAAGCACTTTTTTTCCCTTTCATTTTTTTTTTTTTACGTCTCATGGAATGTAGCCCTACATTGAACACCACACATTGGATGCTACTGGAGGCTGAATGATAGAACAGCTATTTCCATGTTAAAATGTTATAGGATGCATTTTCTCCACTGTTTTTGATCGTAAGCCACTTTGCTAGGCCTTTGATATGATCAAATAGCCACAGTAGCCTGTGCTTCAAATGAGTGGTATTGTACAGCTCTACAGTGGATGGTCATCCAACTGGTAATTACTAGTTAAATCGGCCATGAATCCACTTGTGACAAGACGAATGGAAGCTTGTTGTGTGCAACAGGGAAGGGTAATTAAATGCAAGATTCACAAATCATTTTTAAATTGTTAAACATTTCTAGCCTATCTATCTATGGGTAACAGGGTTGCCGTATTATGCTAGACCGGCTCAGTTTTTCACCACAAAACACCCCAAAAATTGCCAAAAGAGTATATCCAGCTCACCTGCTTTTACACTATAATTTAAAAAGGAATAGTTCCACCATATTAAAACGAGAGTCCAGTTCATGTAACAGACAAAGGAATCACTTTTCACATAAAATAAATAATCATCTTCAGAAATAACTTTGTCAAAGCAACAAAATAACTAGGGCTTTACAATGATGGTGAAAACTGAGTAGTTTTGGGGTTACTGGGTTAAAATCGTTCTAGAAGTCATAGGGGGTTCATGGAGGGACATGAATTTTGACATTTTTGTAGTAATTTAAATGCATGTTAGTGTTTTTGGTTTGTGTCAAGTACAATAAAAATGTATTTTGACTAAATATATTGTAGAGGTGGCAGCCTGTTAGAAGACTTTGAGGCTTTTTGGCCTCACATGAGACGGAATGTCATGCCAGTTAATGTGTTAGGTTGTGTTCTGTAATTAACGGTTCAGCTTGTGCACAGTTCTGCAGTCTTAATGAGACTGACATAAGTGTATGTGATATCAAAGAGCGTGAATCACCCAAGCCATAGATCATTTAAAAAAAGACTTGTAAAAGCCATAACACAAAGCCACAACCCAAATAAGAATGTACCATTTTCTTTAGCTTTTAGAATCATAAAGCTAATTAAAGCTAACAAATATAAGCAGTCAGCTGTTCTGCTACATTGGTTTAAAATGTTAATATTTTACTGGGACTTTTGACAGACTGAGTATCATGGCCTCTGGGACAGCTGACCCCCACATGGTCCCTGTTGTGTTCATACGTTAGCATAGACTGAATCATCTCAACCAACACACTCATATGGGTCGTCATCCTCTTCAGCCTACAGGAAACCAGAATGGAGAGATCATCATCATCATCATCATCAACACCTCTATTGTTTTTTTTATATCCTTTGTACTTATAGCAAAGTTTGTCATGGAAATTGCAAGATTATGTAATAATGCTTGTATTGCATTATAATGGTTGTTTTATTCGACAGAATAGATTGTTCTGTTAACTATTGTGTGTGTTCTACTGAGGATGGGCCTCTGGGAGATAACACTGACAGAGCAAATGTACGATGTCTTTGGGTGATAAAACCTAAAGAGCATTCCAGAGAACATGAGGTAATGTTTGTGATATACCGTGTGATATACCTCTCTGGAAAACATGAGGTAATGTATAGCACAAACATTACCTCATGTTTTCTGGAATGCTCTTTAGGTTTAAATAAATAAATAATAACACTAACAGCTTTATAAGAAAACAAACATTGAAACCGCTATGATCTGTTTACAGATATTTTAGGGGCTATTTTATACAGAAAATGTGTATAAAACCTGTAAATACGGTATTCACAATTATATTTAATCATGTTTACAGCAGGTTAACAATGATTATATTACACAAGTTCTGATATATCACATGCCTTACTTTTATTTCCCTATGCCTCTACTGCCATTCATTCCAATTAGACTGGTTTGAATTTTTCCCTGACCACAATGCTGCCATTTTCATACCGTTCTGGAACTTTGAGGGTTTATGACATAGTCCCTCTAGTAATTTAATAGGATCTCTACGGCTGTGACTAGGTAGATATATTTCACTAATCTGTCCTTTGATATTGATAAAGGTCATTAGTCACTCCCAATTCTAAACACAGTAAAAGTTCCAAGAAGAAATGCTGCATATATCCTATTTTTTTTATATTTAACTTTCATTTAACTAGACTAGTCAGTTAAAAACAAATTCTTATTTACAATGACGACCTACCAAAAGGCAACAGGCCTCCTGCGGGGATGGGATTCAAAATAAAAAGAAATTAAATAAAAATATAGGACAAAACACACGTCACGACAAGACAGACAACACAACACTACAAAAAGAGAGGCCTAAGACGACAACATAGCATGGTAGCAACACATGACAACACAGCATGGTCGCAACACAACCTGGCAGCAGCAACACAACATGGCAGCAGCACAACGTGGTAGCACAAAACAGGGTACAAACATTGTTAGGCACAGACAACAGCACAAAGGGAAGAAGATAGAGACAACAATACATCACACAAAGCAGCCACAACTGTCAGTAAAAATGTCCATGATTGAGTCTTTGAATAAAGAGATTGAGATAAAACTGTCCAGTTTGAGTGTTTGTTGCAGCTCGTTCCAGTCACTAGCTGCAGCGAACTGAAAAGACGAGCGACTCAGGGATGAGTGTGCTTTGGGGACATTTAACAGAATGTGACTGGCGTTGTATGTGGAGGATGAGGGCTGCAGTAGATATCTCAGATAGGGGGAAGTGAAGCCTAAGAGAGTTTTATAAATAAGCAACAACCAGTGGGTCTTGCAACGGGTATACAGAGATGACCAGTTTACAGAAGAGTGTAGAGTGCAGTGATGTGTCCTATAAGGAGCATTGGTGGAAAATCTGATGGCTGAATGGTAAAGCACATCTAGCCACTCGAGAGCACCCTTACCTGCCAATCTATAAATGACATCTCCATAATTTAGCTTGGGTAGGATGGTCATCTGAAACGAGGTTAGTTTGGCAGCTGGGGTGAAAGAGGAGCAATTACGATAGAGGAAACCAAGTCTAGATTTAACTTTAGCTTGCAGCTTTGATATGTGCTGAGAGAAGGACAATGTACTGTCTAGCCATACTCTCAAGTACTTGTATGAGATGACTAGGTTAAGGGCAGAGAAAGCTTGTTAGACACAAAGAAAGCTTTGTTGTAGAGTGTTTAACACAAAACCCGGGGAGGGGCCAGTTGAGTATAAGACTGTATCATCTGCATATAAATGGATGACAGAGTTTCCTACTGCCTGAGCTATGTTGTTGATGTAAATTGAGAAGAGCGTGGGGCCTAGGATCGAGCCTTGGTGGCAGACAGTGGCTGAGACAGCAGATGTTCTGACTTAATACACTGCACTCTTTGAGAGAGGTAGTTAGCCAACCAGGCCAAAGACCCCTTAGAGACACCAATACTCCTTAGCCGGCCCACAAGAATGGAATGGTCTACCGTATCAAAAGCTTTGGCCAAGTCAATAAAAATAGAAGCATAACATTGCTTAGAATCAAGGGCAACGGTGACATCATTGAGGACCTTTAAGGTTGCAGTGACACATCCATAACCTGAGCGGAAACCAGATTGCATACCAGAGAATACTATAGGCATCAAGAAAACCAGTCAGTTAATTATTGACAAGTTTTTCCAAAGCCTTTGATAAACAGGGCAAAATAGAAATAGGCCAATAACTGTTAGGATCAGCATGATCTCCCCCTTTAAATAAAGGACGAACCGTGGCTGCCTTCCAAACAATGGGAACCTGTCTAATTGCATAGTATCTACAGACAGTACATTAAAGATAAAGATTTTCACTGAAAGTACTATTATATTGTTTATTGATTGACTACGGTTTTCCAAATCTTCCAACAGTGCTAATTTTAGAGTTAATTGGAGATAAATGATTTTTCAGCCATTCCTGAACCTGTGACCAGAAATAAGCGACATAGGGGCAATACCAAAATAAGTGATCCAATGATTCTGTTTATTTGCAGAAAAATCTGCAGAGCGGAGATTGTCGTATGCCCCATATATATAACATTCGGTATGCAGGAAGAATTTTGAATAAGAATTTGAATGGAAAAACTTGAATCAAGCGCTGTTTTGCATATCAGTTCATAAACCAACGTGCCATGGAATCAGCACATCGAAAATCTCTTCCCAACTATTTTGCAACCTATATGGTGCCGCAGTCAACATTTTGGTCCTCAAATAAAACTTTTTTTCAATTATCTTTTTTGACAGTATTGTTCTTTAATAAAGGCAGACAAACAAGTTCCTTACCTTCTTCTACTTCCACTTGCGTCCTCCATTTTTGCAGTAATTCTGCAATCAGCTTATTGTAATTTTGGGTAGAACAAACATTTCCATATACACTATATATGCAAAAGTATGTGGACACCCCTTCAAATTAGTGGATGTGGCTATTTCAGCCACACCCACTTCTAACAGGTTTATAAAATTGAGCACACAGCTATACAATCTCCATACACAAAGATTTGCAGTAGAATGGCCTTACTTTAGAGCCGAGTGACTTTCAACGTGCAACCGTCATTGGACGCCATCTTTCCAAGTCAGTTTCTGCCCTGCTAGAGCTTCTCCAGAAGCGGCTAGGAGCAACAACGGCTCAGCCGTGAACTGGTGGGCCACACAAGCTCACAGAACAGGACCGCCGAGTGCTGAAGTGCGTAGCACGTAAAAACACTCACTACGGAGTTCCAAATCTCCTCTGGAAGCAACGTCAGGACAATAACTGTTTATCGGGAGCTTCATGAAATGGGTTTCCATGGCCAAGCAGCCACACACAAGCCTAAGATCACCATGCGCGATGCCGAGCATTGGATGGTGTAAAGCTTGCCGCCATTGGAGTCTGGAGCAGTGGAAATGCGTTCTTTGGAGTGATGAATCACGCTTCACCATCTGGCAGTCCGACGGACGAATCTGGGTTTGACAGATGCCAGGTATACGCTACCTGCCCCTTAGTTCCAGTGAAGGGAAATCTTAATGCTACAGTGTACAATGACATTCTAGACGATTCTGTGCTTCTAACTTTGTGGCAACAGTTTTGGGAAGGCCCTTGCCTGTTTCAGCATGACAATGCCCCCATGCAAAAAGCAAGGTCAATAGAGAAATGGTTTGTTGAGATTAGTGTGGAAGACCTTGACTGGCCAGCACAGAGCCCTGACCTCAACACATTGGACAGCTTTGGGAGGAATTGGAATGCTGACTATGAGCCAAGCCTAATCGCCCAACATGGGTGCTGACCTTACTAATGCTCTTGTGGCTGAATGTAAGCAAGTCCCCGCAATAATGTTCCAACATCTAGCGGAAAGCCTTCCCAGAAGAGTGGAGGTTGTTATAGCAGCGAAAGTGGGGACCAACTCATATTAATGCCATGATTTTGGAATGAGATATTCAACTCGTAGGTGTCCACATACTTTTGGTAATGTTTGTTAACTGCACATGTGACATAACTCCACCTTTCCTATTCATAATATCATTAACAAAGACCATTTCTTTGTAAAAAAAAAATGTTTATCAATTAGTATATTTGAATTTAACCATATTATTTGTTATACTATTTGTTGTGCCTTTTCTGGAGGATGAAACTGGAATTGCAACCAGCTTTGTATGGCTTGTTATAGAAAGGGTAATATTTTGAAAAAGGTTCCATTTTCAAGTAAGTGAAAGTGAAAGGTAATCTGGATAAAGGGAAAAGGGCAACGTTTTAACAAGGGGGTGATACATTCTTACTAATCTACTGGAGAACCAGTTCTGGTTTAAGTATAACCTTTGTATGACTGATGCTTTTAGTGAGAAGTTTAATGCATTAATATTGAATAATTTTAGCCCCCCCGAACTCATATTCATTATATAAATAACAAAGAGCTGCAGTCGGTTTTGGAATGGGTGGCAAGTAATACGATAGTACTGTCACGCCCTGATCTGTTTCACCTGTCCTTGTGCTTGTCTCCACCCCCCTCCAGGTGTTGCCCATCTTCCCCACTTATCCCCTGGGTATTTATACCTGTGTTTTCTGTCTGTCCGTGCCAGTTTGTCTTGTTTGTCAACCAAACCAGCATTTTGGTTCACCCCAGTCGCTCTTTTCTTGCCCTCCTGGTTTTTGCCCATTACCTGTCCTGACTCTGAGCCCGCCTGCCTGACCACTCTGCCTGACCCTGCCTGCCGTCCTGTACCTTGGATCCACTACTATGGATTATCGACCCCCTGCCTGCCTTGACCTTTTGTTGGCGTTCCCCGGTTGTTCCAATGAACATTGCTACTTCAACACAGTCTGCACTTGGGTCTTACCTGAAACCTGATAACTACTAAATATTTCAAAAACTTAAAGCATTGTATTTGGGACAAACCATTCACTAAACCCTAAACCTCAACTAAATCTTGAAATGAATATTGTGGATTTTTAAAAATGTATTTATTCGTTGCCTTATTGGAGGGGGAAGGAGGTTGTGAGAATAGTCAGCTCATCTATTCAGTAATTCATATACTTTAATTTACAAAATTCATCTTGTTCATCAATTAGGCATTGGAAATACATTAACACTTTACACATCCAGTGACATATTTAATTGTAAGTATATTTCTGCCATGTTAAAAATGGGATTCAATAGCCTTTTTATGTTGTACAGAATGTTAAAATAATGTGAAAGCTAACAATGCCAATGATTTGAAGCAATGTACAACACTTGCTTAGATTGGCAGATGCCTCACCAAACATCCATGCCTCACTGACTCACAGGGCCTTGAAGAGAGAAGAGGGTGGGTATGTGTAGGGGTTATGGGATGGGTGTGGGTTGTGGGTGTGTTTTTTTATGAGAGCTGTCCCTAAAATAAAATGGCTATAGTGCATTCCACAGGTGGCTGCAGCATTACGCTAGTGGGGGTGGAGGGGTTGGGTTAATCCTACACAATGTGAAGCCCCAAGGGAGTGTCTAACGAAAGGGGCTATTCAATCAAATCCATTATTAATACACACAACAGGTGTATTGTGGAGACTGGGGAGTGGGGAGACTGGGGAGTGGGGAGATGGGGGGTGGACAATGACAGGGAGGCTCCTGTTACGATGGAACTAATAAATATAATGAGGCAATGCCCAGAAGAGGAAAGGGGGGGGAGAAGGGGAGGTAAGGAGGTGAAGGCACGGTGTCTCTCAGTGGAACAGGGCCACAGAGACCATGGATGTCACCAGGAGCAGGAGGCTCAGTCCGATGCTCTGGGCGTTGTTACACAGGTTTCCCTCGCAGCACTTCATGTCAATGCCCATGGTGGGCCCCAGCGCTCCTGACATGTCTCCCACACAGATGCTCTTGGAGGCACATCCTTTCATTGTCATCTTCTCGCCACCCATGTTCACTAGCAGCACACATAAGACAATGTTACTGATATTCTCAAGACTCAATGCTTCAAAGGTTTTTGTTTTAAGGCTTTCCCAAACCTTAACTTAACTAATCAGAATGAATGCATAAACCTAAGTTTAACCCTATCCCCAACCTTAGCCCTAACCTTAACCATTGGGAATGAATGCCTAACCTTACATGTTAGTTTAACTTTTAAGGAGTTTCACTGACAGCTAAGATCACCACATGGCGTAATTAAAAGTTCAGGCCATGACGTAATTCTGTTGCTGCAGTTAGGCCACAGGTTGGAGGTTTATTCGGAGATTGGAAAACTTTCAGTGCAGTAAACATTAAATTAAAATACTGTACATCAAGTTTTTACTTGCTCAGGGTAACTGCATGCTATCAGAGACCAGGACTATATAACCACACAGAATTTCAAGCACTAATCATCAGTTATCATATGTATTATCATACATTTGAGATGTGGAGACTCTGCCACATGGTCTCAGAGCATTTCATATTATTCTGTACGTAAATCTGAGAACTCAAGTTAGTATGAAATGTTCCCTTTCATATAGTATGAATTAATTTGTGGATGTCCCTCATCCATTTTGTATAATATGTTGCAAATTGCAATTCGTACAATATGTTACAAATTGCAATTCGTACAATATGTTACGAATTTTCAAAATGTGCAATATGTTACGAATTTACTAAACATATGATATGTTACAAATTCAAATTTGTTGTTGCTATCATTACCTATGTGGCTAGTTGGCTAATCTTATCTAGCACTAGGGGTTAGGGTTAGGAGTTAGGGCAAAGGTTATCTAAAAGAATTAGGGGAAGGGTTAGTTAACATGCTAAGTAGTTGCTAACTAGCTAAAATGCTAAAGTTGTCAGTGATGAGATACAAACATGCACCCTTTGGGTTGCTAGATGTTCGCATTATATGCCCACCCATCCACTCTGACCAACCACCCTCCTAACGTGTTTGCCTTAAGTAACATTCTATCTGATGTAATTATACCAAACATAACATATTATCCCAATTATGGGTGTCCCGGATTTACGTTTACTATGTTATGTCTAGTCTATGAGATCTGTCAGAGACTAAAGGAAGAGGTTTAGGAATGTAAAGAATGTGTGGATAACGGCGCGCCATTAATCTGACACACTACCTATTGTTGAGATACAGCGGTCCTCGTCTCCCACACAGCTCAGAGCGCTCGTGCAGTCCGTTCCGGTACAGGTGAAGCACTTCTTGCCATTAGGGGTGGTTTTAGTAGTTTCTACAGGATAGATGATTCCACTTTTCACTCCCAGCTCACCACAAACCAAAATAGCTTAATTATATTCCTTATTACAGCCGAATTCAATTATTCCTCTATGTTGAAAAGACTTGGCAGCTGTTAAATCATTTCGCTAAATAAATAATTTGGTTGTATTTCATTTTTAGGTAGACATGCCAATTTAAGAATTGAGTTAAAGTCTAATTCATAAACTCAAACTTTCCTCATAGAACTGTCAATGAAAACAATTCATTTCAACTCAACCTTTCAACATGCTATCAAATCGAATGTTTTAATAGTAGCATTTACTGACGCTACCAGACAATACATTCTCATTGAGATAGTTACCAGGGATGCTTTGGGAGTTGCAGAGGTCTGTATTGCAGCATGTGCTGGCGATCATAGTGCGCATCATTCCAAAATTCACCGATGCAGTGAGACACTGTTCAGGCACGGAGCAAGACTTCAGGTTCACATCGGATAATGTTGTACCACCTGGAAATAGAAAGAATAGGTCGGGACAAGCAAATACAGGTAAAAAAAAATGTTTTGTCGTCAGGCTAAAACTTGTGAGCTAAATGAACCTGCCTTTAATTTACCCATATAGGATGTAATCCGCGTGTTTCCACATTGGGTTGGACAGTCAGTCTCCTTGTCCGTGCATGCTCCCGATTCTCCTGGTGTGCACTCAAAGCACTTGAGTGAATATGCTGAGAAGGTGAAAAGTTACAGCATCCCATTACTTGAAATTCCGTTCATAAATTATCAGGGATATAATAGACGAAAATGTGGACACTGTTCTTTGGCTGAAATGCATTTGTCATTCAAAAGGTGAGTTGATCAATGCTGTTGAAGTTAGATGTATTGCATCTTCATTATAGTTCCAAACTGTTGGCTATAGGCTAAACTGAAATTGCAAAAACGTATAATAATTGCTGAACTTGATCTTCAAAGCAGTAATAAGTAATAAAACAATATATGGGCTATAGCTATATATATATAAATATATATATATAAATATATATATATAGATAGATAGATAGATAGATAGATAGATAGATAGATAGATAGATAGATAGATAGATAGATAGATAGATAGATAGATAGATAGACATTTAAAATAAATTATCATCAACATGCAATTCTTACCTTTGGGGAGTAGCAAGCTCACAAGGATGGGTACAATAAGGTACATTTTGACTTGGAGCTGAAGGAGGTGAAATGATTTAGTGTGTGCCAAGTTACAGCATTTATCTGTTATCATTTAGAGGTGTGGTATGTTTGTCGAGAAGCATCCACACTCAGAGCTATCAAAATCCAATGTGTTCAATAATTGAGCTTTGAATACAGTGTTCTGTTGCAAAACATACAATTTGTAGAATGTGGCAATTTTTTGAATTTTCACATTTAGTTTTCTGTGTTTTTACAGCCTGGAATTAAACCGCATTCCCTTTTTACTTTTTTCACTGCTCAGTGCTCTGTAAAAACCTTCACAATTTCAAAATAAAAAAATACATGTAAAAAAATATAATTTTATTTTTGGATAGGCCTCCACCAACTTTGCACACATCTTTCACAATTTCTCAAAGTCAATCAAGTTGTTTGCAGATCATTGCAGTCAAAAATATGACAGCACCATTGTGAATATGATTTTATTCCTTTTTATTTATGCTGTTGTGTTTACTGTTGTTAAATCTATCTTTTGTCATTTGCAACGAGAAAACACTGATTTAATAACAGCAAATAAAACAAGTTAAATTATAGTCACAATGGCGCTATAGGTGACTCAGGAGTTTCCACTGTCTTGTCTGGGTAAGAGACAGTTTTCTTTCAATAAGAAAGTGTGGTTTTGGACTTGTGTTTTGTGTTATAGTCCTGCTAAAAGGAGAAAGTCTCTCCCAGTGTCAGGTCTCAAGCAGACTGGATCAGGCCTAAAGGCGTCAGCATGCTTCAGATCGTCTGGCGGCTAGCCAAAGTTGGCTAGGTGAACCAAATGAGTGTGCTTGCATACTCCAAGACCTTCACTTGAAAAAACAAGAAAAATCAATCAATCAATCAAATGTATTTATAAAGCCCTTCTTACATCAGCTGATGTCACAAAGTGTTGTACAGAAACCCAGCCTAAATCCCCAAGCAGCAAGCAATGCAGGTGTAAAAGCACAGTTGCTAGGAAGAACTCCCTAGAAAGGCCAGAATCTAGGAAGAAACTTAGAGAGGAACCAGGCTATGAGGGGTGGCCAGTCCTCTTCTGGCTGTGCTGGGTGGAGATTGTAACAGAACATGGCCAAGATGTTCAAATGTTCATAGATGACCAGCAGGGTCAAATAATAATAATCACAGTGGTTGTAGAGGGTACAACAGGTCAGCACCTCAGGAGTAAATGTCAGCTGGCTTTTCATAGCCGATCATTCAGAGTATCTCTACCGCTCCTGCTGTCTCTAGAGAGTTTAAAACAGCAGGCCTGGGACAGGTAGCACGTCCAGTGAACAGGTCAGGGTTCCATAGCCGCAGGAAGAAGAGTTGATACTGGAGCAGCAGCACAACCAGGTGGACTGGGGACAGAAAGGAGTCATCAGACCAGCTAGTCTTGAGGCATGGTCCTAGGGCTCAGGTCCTCCGAGAGAGAGAGAAAAAAGAAAGAAAGAAAGAAAGAAAGAAGGAGAGAAAGAGAGAAAGAAAGAAGGAAAGAAAGAGAAAGAGAGAGAAAAACAGATAGACTTGAAAGAGCATACTTAAATTCACACAGGACACCGGATAAGACAGAAGAAATACTCCAGATATAACAGACTGACCCTAGCCCCCCGACACAAACTATTGCAGCATAAATACTGGAGGTTGAGACAGGAGGGGTCGGGAGACACTGTGGCCCGCCCGACAATACCCCCGGAGAGGGCCAAACAGGCAGGATATAACCCCACCCACTTTGCCAAAGCACAGCCCCCACACCACTAGAGGGATATCTTCAACCACCAACTAACCATCCTGAGACAAAGCAGAGTATAGCCCATGAAGATCTCCCCCATGGCACAAACCCAAGGGGGGACTCCAACCCAGACAGGAATACCACGTCAGTGACTCAACCCACTCGAGTGACGCACCCCTCCTAGGGAAGGCATGGAAGAGCACCAGTAAGCCAGTGACTCAGCCCCTGTAATAGGGTTTGAGGCAGAGAATCCCAGTGGACACCGTAGCATACGTGTAGGTATGTATGGCAGGACCAAATCGGAAAGATAAGTAGGAGGAAGCCCATGTAATGCTTAGCAGTAAACCTTGAAATCAGCCCTTGCCTTGACAGGAAGCCAGTGTAGAGAGGCTAGCACTGGAGTAATATGATCAAATAGTTTGGTTCTAGTCAAGATTCTAGCTGCCGGGGCCTCCCGGGTGGCGCAGTGGTCTAAGGCTGAGTTCAAGCTCAGGCTCTGTCACAGCTGGCCGTGACCGGGAGGTCCATGGGGCAGCGCACAATTGGGAGGGTTTGGCTGGCAGGGATCTCCTTGTCTCATCGCGCACTAGCGACTCCTGTGGCGGGCCGGGCACAATGCGCGCTGACCCGGTCACTAGGTGTACGGTGTTCCCTCTGACACATTGGTGCGGCTGGCTTCCGGGTTGGATGCGCGCTGTGTTAAGAAGCAGTGCGGCTTGGTTGGGTTGTGGACACATGGCTCTCGACCTTCGCCTCTCCCGAGTCCGTACGGGAGTTGTAGCGATGAGACAAGACAGTAACTACTAATAATTGGATGCCACAAAATTGGGGAGAAAAAAGGGGGTCAAAATATATATTTTTTTCTTTCAAAAAAAGATTCTAGCTGCCGTGTTTAGCACTAACTGAAGTATATTTAGTGCTTTATCCGGGTAGCCGGAAAGTAGAGCATTGCAGTAGTCTAACCTAGAAGTGACAAAAGCATGGATACATTTTTCTGCAAAAAAGGGGCAATAGTACTGTTTGTCCATTTTGAAACGCCGTAGTCAGAATTAATCTAACATAACTCAAGAAATCTGTCATTAATGTAAATTATTTCAGAAACTAGGTGTATGTCGCACATCACTACTTCACATGAGAGGCATTTGAAGTTATTTTTTTTTTAAATCATCAAAATGCGTTTTTTGGCAGAAATATCTTCTGGAACATCATACACAAACATGTATGCCATCTGTATATACAAGTTAAATTACGAGCGTAGTTGGTTTAGCCATGGGAAAAGACGGGAACCTTCCCACTAGCCATGATTGGCTGAGATAATGGGTGGGCTGGACATGCCAAGAGATGAGTTCGGATTGGTCTAAAGCAAAAGAGAACACTGTTGTATAAAACTGGATTACATCTTCAAACTAAGGGCAACCATGGCATCTGTGACAGAGAGGGAGAAGTGTTCATCCATGTAACATTATACGGGTAAGAGAGTCTAACTAGCTAAATTTTGAGATATTATACATTTCCAGTTTTGTCAGAAAGTTGTTTTCATTGCAAATTAAAGAGTACCATTAGCTAGCTAGCTATCATTAGCTGGGAGGCTGGCTTACTAGCTAAAGTTATGTGCATGATCTGTGTAGTAATGGTATTCGTATCTCAAAGTCATTTGCATTGCTAGTTATAGCCTACTGTTAGCTAGCTACCTAACATTGAACCTAGCTACAATGAACCATAATGCCATTGGCATTATGGTTAATTGTTTAGCTAGCTAGCTACATGTCTAAACAATGCAATAAACCATTTCACTGTACCGTTTACACCTTCTAACAAGCTAGAAACTAACCAAAACATTGTTTAGAAAGTTGCTTTTAGTTTCCTGGTTCGCTAGATTGACATATACTGAATTCATTTTTAAATGGATGGGTTTATTCGTGTTTGCACCAGTTATTCTATTTTAGACCCCCAGGCTGCTGATGTCATGCAGCCTGTCAATTTTGTAATTATACAATAATTACAACGACAAGTTTGATGTTGGACGACAATAGAATGTTCATGATGTCTCTGTGATAACTGTATACAGACATGTTGATAGAAGTAGTATAAACCATTCTTGATCTTAAAATATTTGGTTGTACACTAACATACTCACTGTTTGGTTCAGCATTTCTCAATAAAAAAAAAAGAATGAAAATGAGTGGAGAGATTTAGAGGGTTACTCAATGAAGTGTTGTGTTGGCTTTGCCCCAAATGTAACACTTTGTATTTTGGCTTTTTTGCAGTACTAAGTGCCTTGCTGCAAACATGCTTTGGAATGGGTTTCTCAGCACAGGCTTTCACTCTGTCATACAGGCCAGTGTGAAGCGACTGCGATATTGTTGATTCATCCAAATGCAGTTTGGCGTTTTTTGTCATGAATCCTGTTCTGGAGACAGCTCTACATAGTGGTCACTTGCTGGCACCCCAACTTTAACCCTAACCACACAACTAACCCTAATGCCTAACCACATGTACAGTATTACCTCGACTAACCTGTACCCCCACACATTGACTCGGTACAGGTGCCCATTGTATATATAGCCTCGTTATTGTTATTTTTATTGTTTTACTTTTTTTGTACCTTAGTTTATTTAGTAAATATTTTCTTAACTCTTATTTTTCTTAAAAATGCATTGCTGGTTTAAGGGCTTGTAGGTAAGCATTTCACGGTAAGGTCTACCTGTTGTATTCGGCGCATGTGACAAACAGCATTTGATTTGACTACTAACTACTACTAAATTAAGACCAACAAGCAAGTTATTTACAATATAAAACATTTTGACAGAACACAGACTTGAATTGTATGAATATGCATGGCATGAGACTGATGGATTTGTTTACTGTGTTCTACTGTTTTCTTAGTTATTTGCTTCTTGATACACAGTCTCTGATAAGAGAGACATTTGGACAGGAGTTCATGTTGACCTGACGAGCAATGAGGAGGATGGCCTGCAAAACGGCAAACCAGTGTGGCTTTGTCAAGAAATACAGAGCTGCTCATAGAGGGACCATAGCTAATTGGCGAGCCACACCACACAGATCATGTCTGGGGACTTTTCGTCAAGGCAACATAGATCCCATGGGCCCCTCCACACTATAGCAGCCCTTTAACCCTAATTGAGATTCGCCATGGGCAAAGCTGGATGACTCATGTCATCTCTCCCCCTTAACCCATGTATGCAGGTAAGAACCACATTCAAAATTCAAAGATGAATGAAAGTATTTTCAAAAGAAACAAGCAGAGTACATGCAGGAGTCATCCAGCTTGGCCCAGGTTGCCTCCATGGGGGTTACTTTAGTTTCAGGCCCTGCTTAGACTAAAATTAAATCACATTTTTTTATACCTTGGAATGTTTACTTACAAGCCCTTGACCAACAATGCAGTTCAAGAAATAGAGCAGCAGCATAAAAACAAAAGGGGGGTGGGGTGTGTCAATGTCAATAGGCCGGGTGACCATTTGATTCATTGTTCAGCAGTCTTATGGCTTGGGGATAGAAGCTGTTAAGGAGCCTTTTGGACTTAGACGTGGCGCTCCGGTACCGCTTGCCGTGCGATAGCAGAGAGAAAAGTCTATGACTTGGGTGACTGGAGTCTTTGACTATTTTTGGGGTCTTCCTCTGACACCGCCTAGTATATAGGTCCTGGACGGCAGGAAGCTCGGCCCCAGTGATGTACTGGGCATACGCACTACCCTCTGTAGCACCTTGTGGTCGGATGCCATACCAAAATTGAATACAATTTTATTGGTCACATACACATGGTTAGCAGATGTTAATGAGAGTGTAGCGAAATGCTTGTGCTTCTAGTTCCGACAGTGCAGTAATATTGTTGAAGAAAAGGCAATATTTTTACATCCATTCTCAGAACATTTTAAAAACTTTGAACGGTCAGGAAACATATGGCTTCATTCCCAGAACCAATTGGAAACAAAAAACGTACATTCCCACAACTTCCAAGGAACCAAATGTGCTAGCTGGGAAGTGCCTGGCCACAAACAGGATGCATGCTTTAGAATGGGTTTTTCAGTACATGCTTTCACTGTTTTCACTCTGTCTTACAGGCCAGGTTAGCGTTTTTTGTCATGAATCTTGTTCTGGAGGCAGCTCTGCATATTGGTCACTTGCTGGCACCCCAACTTTAACCCTAACCACACCCTAACCTTAAATTAAGACCAAAAAGCACATTTTGGTTTTCATGAATGTTTACAATATAGCCAATTTTTTACCCCTTTTTCTCCCCAATTTCGTGGTATCCAATTGTTTTTAGTAGCTACTATCTTGTCTCATCGCTACAACTCCCGTACGGGCTCGGGAGAGACAAAGGTTGAAAGTCATGGGTCCGATACACAACCCAACCAAGCCGCACTGCTTCTTAACACAGCTCGCATCCAACCCGGAAGCCAGCCGCACCAATGTGTCGGAGGAAACACTGTGCACCTGGCAACCTTGGTTAGCACGCACTGCGCCCAGCCCACCACAGGAGTCGCTGGTGCGCGATGAGACAAGGATTTCCCTACCGGCCAAACCCTCCCTAACCCGGACGACGCTAGGCCAATTGTGCATCGCCCTACGGACCACCCGGTCGCAGCCGGTTACGACAGAGCCTGGGCGCGAAACCAGAGTCTCTGGTGGCGCAGCTGGCGCTGCAGTACAGCGCCCTTAACCACTGTGCCACCCGGGAGACCATCAATATAGCCAATTTTGACTGTGCAGCTGGCCCATGTTGCCGAAATAGCTCAGTTCTGCCTCAAGGAGAATACTCATGATATAAAATACAGTATATACCTGCTATCCAGACACAGTTTAGTTTCTCCAACCTCAGCAATAGTAGCTGTGACAAAATGAGCATCTGTGTTTAATTACATCTTTTTAGATGATACTGTACCAGAAAGCCAAAGAATGGGTTTGAGAAGGAAATTATCAGGGCTGGATACAACCCAAAATAATTATTGAATGTCAATCTTATGGAGGAAGTCAGGAAGGCTGTTGAGAACGCAAGAGTAGCAGTAAGCAAAGCAACATGAAATGAGGGGCTTCCTAATGAGGCACTAGTTTCCTAATTTACTGCCAGTTCTATTGTCAAAATGGTATCCGCATAATCACTGCTTTCTGTGTACGCACCCAAAATTTCCTCTCCCTCTACAGTGTATACATTCTCTTTAGCCTACTTTGAGTGCTGACATCTTGTCTTTGTCTGGTGGCCAGGTGTGTGTTATTTTTGCCTCATATTGACCCAATCAAAGCCATTTCCTTTGTCTCCATGCGTCAGACCTGCTGTTTACAGTATCTCTCGCTCTGGTTTGTGGTCTGCACATCTATGCCAACCTACATCTGGTTCTTGTAACTGTTTGTGCCCGTGGTCTGCATACCCGTCTCCCTGAGCATGAATAGGCCCATGTATGGACACCAAGCCCCCATAGGGTGTTTGCCTTGTGCCTAGAGGCTGACAGCTGTTCATCATCCAGACAGGAAACACAGTGGCAAGTCTAGTGACGACTGCAGAAGGAAATATGTCCAACAGATCAACAGTGACATTGAAACCAATGTAAATTGATATTTCAAAGTATTTAAAGGTCCAATGCAGCCATTTTCTCTCAATATCAAATCATTTCTGGATTGTTTTCAATTAAAATGGTTAAAAATACATTTGTATTTATTTTTATTTTTTATTTCACCTTTATTTAACCAGGTAGGCCAGTTGAGAACAAGTTCTCATTTACAACTGCGACCTGGCCAAGATAAAGCAAAGCAGTGCGACAAAAAACAACAACAGAGTTACATATGGGATAAACAAACATACAGTCAATAACACAATAGAAAATCTGTATACAGTGTGTGCAAATGAAGCAAGGAGGTAGCGCAATAAATAGGCCATAGTGGCGAAATAATTACAACTTAACAATTTACACTGGAGTGATAGAAGTGCAGATGAGGATGTGCAAGTTGAAATACTGGTGTGCAAAAGAGCAGAAAAATAACAATAATAAAAAATATGGGGATGAGGTAGGTAGTTGGTTGGATGGACTATTTACAGATTGGCTGTGTACAGCTGCAGTGATCTGTAAGCTGCTCTGACAGCCGATGCTTGAAGTTAGTGAGGAAGATATGAGTCTCCAACTTCAGTGATTTTTGCAATTCGTTCCAGCAATTGGCAGCAGAGAACTGGAAGGAAAGGCAGTCAAAGGAGGTGTTGGCTTTGGGGATTACCAGTGAAATATACCTGCTGGAGCGTGTGCTATGGGTGGGTGTTGCTATGGTGACCAGTGAGCTGAGATAAGGCGGAGCTTTACCTAGCAAAGACTTATCGATGACCTGGAGCCAGTGGGTTTGGCGACGAATATGTAGCAAGGACCAGCCAACGAGAGCATACAGGTCGCAATGGTGGGTAGTATATGGGGCTTTGGTGACAAAACGGATGGCACTGTGATAGACTGCATTCAATTTGCTGGGTAGAGTGTTGGAGGCTATTTTGTAAATGACATCGCCGAAGTCAAGGATCGGCAGGATAGTCAGTTTTACGAGGGTATGTTTGGCAGCATGAGTGAAGGAGGCTTTGTTACCATAGGAAGCTGATTCTAGATGTCATTTTGGAATGGAGATGCTTAATATGAGTCTGGAAGGAGAGTTTACAGTCTAGCCAGACACCTAGGTATTTATAGTTGTACACATATTCTAAGTCAGAACCGTCCAGAGTAGAAAATAGCTTCTTAACAAAGATCAATTTCTTTCTCATTGGTCTATTAACAAAGTTACCACCTGGTGATGTCACCAGGCAAGCCAAAACTCAATCCCACCAAAGCAGGTGGGATCTTTTCAAACAGCTCTTTCACAAAAAAACGAAACATTGTTTCAACCTCACTGTGTGGAAATATATTTAAGACACAGAAAAAATGAAACATGCTTCGACTGCACTGGGCCTTTAACATCTGCATCTGACTCAGGTTTGTTAGACGCAAAATAGTCATCTCTCTCCACTGTAGTAGCTGATGTGTGATGAGCTCCACATCCCCCTGTCATACAATGCAATATACACTGAGTGTACAAAACATTAAGATCACCTTCCTAATATTGTACAAAACATTAAGAACACCTTCCTAATATTCAGTTGTGCCCCCTTTTTCCGTCAGAGCTGCCTCAATTTGTCAGGGAATGGAGTCTACAAGGTGTCAAAAGCATTCCACAGAAAGGCTGGCCCATGTTGACTCCAATGCGTCCCACAATTGTGTCAAGTTGGCTGGATGTCCTTTGGGTGGTGGACCATTCTTGATACACACGGGAAACTGTTGAGTGTGAAAAACCCAGCAGAATTGCAGTTCTTCACACACTCAAGCCTGTGCACCTTGCACCTAATATCATACCCCGTTCAAAAGGCACTTAAATCTTTTGTTTTGCCCATTCACCCTTTGAATGGCACATATACATAATCCATGTCTCAATTGTCTCAAGGCTTAAACCTCTTAAGGATCTGCCCCTTTTTTTCAATTTTCACCTAAAATGACATACCCAAATCTAACTGTTTGTAGCTCAGGACCTGAAGCAAGGATATGCATATTCTTGATACCATTTGAAAGGAAACAGAAAGGCCATAATGTGTTCTTCCAGACCAGGAGCAATTTAGATTTTGGCCATTAGATGGCAGCAGTGTATGTGCAGTTTAAGACTGATCCAGTGAATCATTGAATTTCTGTTCAAAATGTTGTATCAAGACTGCCCAAATGTGCCTAATTGGTTTATTAATACATTTTCAACTTCATAGCTGTGCACTCACCTAAAAGAATAGCATGGCATTATTTCACTGTAATAGCTACTGTAAATTGGACAGTGCGGTTAGATTAACAACAATTTAAGCTTTCTGCCAGTATCTGATATTTATATGTCCTGGGAAATGTTCTTGTTAATACAACCTCATGATGATCACATTCACCTATGTTAGCCCCGCGGGGGAATCACCGATCCCAAAAATCCTTCTTTAACCTGTCTCCTCCACTTCATCTACACTGATTGAAGTGTATTTAACAAGTGACATCAATAAGGGATCATATCTTTCACCATAGCTTTCATGGAAAGAGCAGGTGTTCCTAATGTTTTGTACACTCAGTGTATATAATATGTCATTTAGCAGACGCTTTTATTCAAAGTGACTAACAGTCATGCATGCATACAGTGCCTTGCGAAAGTATTCGGCCCCCTTGAACTTTGCGACCTTTTGCCACATTTCAGGCTTCAAACATAAAGATATAAAACTATTTTTTTGTGAAGAATCAACAACAAGTGGGACACAATCATGAAGTGGAACGACATTTATTGGATATTTCAAACTTTTTTAACAAATCAAAAACTGAAAAATTGGGCGTGCAAAATTATTCAGCCCCCTTAAGTTAATACTTTGTAGTGCCACATTTTGCTGCGATTACAGCTGTAAGTCGCTTGGGGTATGTCTCTATCAGTTTTGCACATCGAGAGACTGACATTTTTTCCCATTCCTCCTTGCAAAACAGCTCGAGCTCAGTGAGGTTGGATGGAGAGCATTTGTGAACAGCAGTTTTCAGTTCTTTCCACAGATTCAGGTCTGGACTTTGACTTGGCCATTCTAACACCTGGATATGTTTTGAACCATTCCATTGTAGATTTTGCTTTATGTTTTGGATCATTGTCTTGTTGGAAGACAAATCTCCGTCCCAGTCTCAGGTCTTTTGCAGACTCCACCAGGTTTTCTTCCAGAATGGTCCTGTATTTGGCTCCATCCATCTTCCCATCAATTTTAACCATCTTCCCTGTCCCTGCTGAAGAAAAGCAGGCCCAAACCATGATGCTGCCACCACCATGTTTGACAGTGGGGATGGTGTGTTCAGCTGTGTTGCTTTTACGCCAAACATAACGTTTTGCATTGTTGCCAAAAAGTTCAATTTTGGTTTCATCTGACCAGAGCACCTTCTTCCACATGTTTGGTGTGTCTCCCAGGTGGCTTGTGGCAAACTTTAAACAACACTTTTTATGGATATCTTTAAGAAATGGCTTTCTTCTCACTCTTCCATAAAGGCCAGATTTGTGCAATATACGACTGATTGTTGTCCTATGGACAGAGTCTCCCAACTCAGCTGTAGATCTCTGCAGTTCATCCAGAGTGATCATGGGCCTCTTGGCTGCATCTCTGATCAGTCTTCTCCTTGTATGAGCTGAAAGTTTAGAGGGACGGCCAGGTCTTGGTAGATTTGCAGTGGTCTGATACTCCTTCCATTTCAATATTATCGCTTGCACAGTGCTCCTTGGGATGTTTAAAGCTTGGGAAATCTTTTTGTATCCAAATCCGGCTTTAAACTTCTTCACAACAGTATCTCGGACCTGCCTGGTGTGTTCCTTTTAACGGACCTCTGAGACTATCACAGTGCAGGTGCATTTATACGGAGACTTGATTACACACAGGTGGATTGTATTTATCATCATTAGTCATTTAGGTCAACATTGGATCATTCAGAGATCCTCACTGAACTTCTGAGAGAGAGTTTGCTGCACTGAAAGTAAAGGGGCTGAATAATTTTGCACGCCCAATTTTTCAGTTTTTGATTTGTTAAAAAAGTTTGAAATATCCAATAAATGTCGTTCCACTTCATGATTGTGTCACACTTGCTGTTGATTCTTCACAAAAAAATACAGTTTTATATCTTTATGTTTGAAGCCTGAAATGTGGCAAAAGGTCGCAAAGTTCAAGGGGGCCGACTACTTTCGCAAGGCACTGTACATAAATGTCAAATATTTTTTTAATCAAACCCATTATCCTGGCGTTGCGCCATGCTCTACCAACACGAAGACCAAAATGCTTCAAGCACCTGGTGGAAAGGTGCTCTATAAATCCAATTCACTGTTGTTATTATCATCTACCTGTTAGGGCACGTCAGGAATGTGTTGTTCCATGTTCTGATTGGGAGCTATTCCATGAGAAGATGCACCTGACAATCTCAATCCTCTCCCTAAACCAAGCCCTGTTTCAGAAGTATCAACGTGCGATGCCCGTTCATTTATCTTTATAATAAGAAAGTCTGCACATGTCATATTCTGCTCCCAAGTGCTTCAATTTGACCTGCACCTGGTACAAGGTGCTCCTCCCGAACGTTAAGG
Organism: Oncorhynchus mykiss; assembly: GCF_057628025.1. NCBI lineage: Eukaryota > Metazoa > Chordata > Actinopteri > Salmoniformes > Salmonidae > Oncorhynchus > Oncorhynchus mykiss. The sequence goes on along the minus strand of NC_143023.1, from coordinate 22,269,085 downwards.
ACCTTCTTTCTCTATTCATATCATTTATTGTTTGCAACAGGGTGTGCCTATCGCTCACACTGACTTCTAGTATTGGTACATGACACATGATCCAATCCCTGCTGACTAACGGGTACTGGTCTTGTAAGTGCCCTTTATACTTTTCAATAACTTAAACTAACAGTGTGGTCTCCATGTTCCTAAGACTTATAGCTAAAAGTATTGAACTTGTCTCAAATATATCTGTTCAGACACAAACCTGTCTTCTCTAATGGGGGAAGATTTCTGCAGTTTCACAATAAATTGAGTTTTCCCTTCTGTTCTTGATCCAACAAGGATCATTGATGTTTAGTATATTCTAATAATATTTCTCCCAGAGATGGTATGAGGACTCAGGAAATCTGACGGCCCATGTAATCAAACAACAATGATGTTATTTGTCTGGACAAAAAAATGAAGTGAATTTAAACACTTAACCCTAGTTGTTCCTGTAAGTCACTCTGGATAAGAGTGTCAGCTAAATGACTGAAATGTACATTTAATTTGTCCAATAGAACAGAATTTAACAGACTGATACAATGTTTTTCCTATGATTGCAACAATGTCATTGGGGTGTCTGGCAGAGCACACCAATTTTGCACATCCTTGCATCCTAATGAGTGATGAGGGGACAAAGAAATGGGACAGGAAGCCAAATAACACAAATAACACTTTGCCCTTGAACTGAAGCTAATATGTCAAATATTTACAAATTATTTACATTTGATTTGGTTGGTGATATTAGTTTGTCACACTCCTGTTTTTACTTTCATTTACTCTGCAAATGAGTTGTTAAGTTTCTATTCCTTCAGTTACATTTTCAGTCAACCTCAAACCTCATGTGATTGGCCCTACTTTTTGAATTGATAAACCCTGACCACTTTCCTTTCTTTCCTTGTGTGGTCTATAACCCACATGTTATTAAGATTCTGTTTCTCTCAGTTATGTTTTTTGTCATGAGCCTGTTTCACAACTTCTTGCAATAAATAGCGGGCTCTGTCTGTGTTGCTCCTATTTGTTATTGTTTGATTCCGGGAAAACGATCTGGATCCCAGTCAGAGGAACTCACTGCCGATGCCTGAGGGCGTTTTTTACAGTTTTTTCCTCGTGTAATAGACACCTTAGGGAAATTGGCTGCTCTGTGGTTGCGTGAGAATGAAAAGATTTTTCAAAGCCTATTACCCTGACAGTGCTAAATTCACCTTTTCAACTCTTCATAATCATTCCAAGTTCATTAACCCACATTTAATACTGCCCTGTCATTATTACAGCATATTTACATTTACCAAAAAAGCAGATAGACTAGGGATCTTGTTTTTGAATAGAAATTAATTAAAGTAAAAAATATTGACTGAACAATAAATCAAATGAAATGTTATCGGTCACATACACATGATTAGCAATGTTAATGTGAGTGTAGCGAAATGCTTGTGCTTCTAGTTCCGACAGTGCAGTAATAGCTAACAAGCAATCTAACAATTCCACAACTACTACCTACTGTCATACACACAAATATAAGTAAAGGGATGGAATAAGAATATATACATATAAATGTATGGATAAGCGATGACCGAGCAGCATAGGCAAGATGCAATAGATGGTATAAAATACAGTATATACATATGAGATGAGTACTGCAAGATATGTAAACATTATTAAACATTATTAAAGTAAATTAAAGGTACACTAAATTCAAATGGATGGCTTTAGATAAATGTACCCAAAACCCTATTGAATGTAAACTCCATGAGCAACTCTGATGGCCAGCAAGTGGGAGGGTTTTCAGGTGTTTAATTAAATTGATTCAGTGCACACAAGGGAACCACACCTGCAAAGCTCATTATGCATAAAGTAAGTCTGAATACTAACTACTGAGAAGTGCGTAGGGCTGATTGAAGTGGATTTAACAAGTGACATCAATAAGGGATCATAGCTTTCACCTAGCTAGATTCACCTGGTCAGTCTGTCGGGGAAAGAGCAGATGTTCCCTACAGTGTATGTAGACACTGGTGTGGTGCTGTTATAGAATAAAGCCTAATGTTAAAAAGTAGCTCTTGAAAGACAAAGAAAACAATATTTTTAGGGGTGATGTCATTATGTCCAGCTGTTTTCATCAATAAGATAGTTCAATGGAAACTCACCCTAGCAGACAATTGTCGCATCTATTTTCTATGCAAACTTTCTAAATGTCGACCCCAAAAAATAAATCACTGGACAAGTTAATGGAAACATAGTTACTGTTGTGGTTGTACATGTATTGATTTTATTTGTTTGAGTATCATGGTGTGGAGTCTCCTCAGGTGTTACTCATCTCCATTTACAGTACCTCGCTATGATTTCCCCAAGCTGGGGGAGACGATGGAGAAGGAACTTCCATTCCCAACATGAAAATCAACCAGAGGAAGAAAGAGGCTCTCCAAGCCAACATATGGAGATCAGCTCTTGTATCTGGCTGTTGCAGCAATACAGTACCAATTTCAGGTCTCTCCTTTAGTGTAGATATAACCATCTTGGTAAGGGAGATCAGAATGTACTATCAGGCTTTTGGTCTTAATAATGAGTCTCTGCAGAGCCTTGCTGATGAGCATGTGTGCCAGTGGAGGAGCTGAAAGCAGTCCTGAAGTCCCCTCTGAACAAGGAGATGAGACAATACGCATCAAGACTCTGACCAAGGCATCTGGGCCAACATCGATGGTGGATGAGTACTTCTTGAGTACCATTCCAGTCTTGGGCTCCATAAGGTATGTCTTATGGCACCACCACATGCTGAAGATCTGTCTGAAGATGCACAAAATTTACTGAAGAAGACTCTGAAGGATGATGATGGAGAATGTCAGAGACTGTTTTGATTGTGTTTATCAAGATCGAGGGATGTTTTTTCATAAGTGCCATTTATTATAAGGAAACTGTATATTGCCCAAAAATATACATGAAATTCCTTTTGCATATCCATACCAATTTAATCTCTATAACCTACAGCATGAAATCTATTCTTTTTTAAAAGGATTCTATCACCACCATGACAGTCAGATGATTGCATAATCCTAAAATGTTTTTTTTGCTTCTGGATTTGAAACAAATCCTAGTTAATACTTAATATTACTTGCCTGAAATGTAAAGGAGGTGGTTTACACAGGATTTTATACTCTTTCAGAATGTTCTTACAATATTCTTATGTTATTACATCAGAAGAAGGGAGAAATAACAGAGTATATCGGTTTAATGTTAATGATTACATCATATTTGTATAAATTCTTGTAAAGTTGCAGAAGTGTCTAGTCCTGAATCTCAGCTCCATCTTTACATAATAAACAAATCAAAACATTTCAGGTGAACAGGTAACAAATACTTTAGACAATCACACATTTTGAAATAAAAATGAAGCACCGCTGTATGCTTCAAGTAAATATTACTTTCACCATTTGCATCATGTTAGTCAGAATGTATCTTTCAAAGTCAGTCATTTTCTGTACCATCTGAATCTAACACTTAGCAGGGTTATTTACTGTCACATTGACACCTGAATCTGATCAGCTGTCCCCTTTTCTCCCTCTGTTACAAAGACACCAAAGTTGAACTATCTGTAGCTCCATGAGATGAGATGGACCTCTCCTCAACATCAAGCACCTCATATCACCACTGACTGAACCTGTAAGCCCAATAGTACTGGCACTGTCCATCTTCAGACCCACCTCACTCTGTCTCTTCTGGTCCTCATGTAGGACAGGGACATCCATTTCCTCCAGTATATTCATAACAACAGGTTGACATTGTTGCTAGGCCTGTAGACGACTGTATTCAGACAGGGCTGAGGACTTCTTCACCCCGTCCCAGATGCGAGCTGCATAGTGAAACCTGTCACAACATAACAGTCAAACATATTTTCGAGTACAGTTTTGCCTAATTTCCAGCTAATCACAAAATGTATACAGTGAGTGACAGACACGCCAACACTTGTGTCCCTCTGTGCTTCCCTTACCAGTTCTTCTCTGTGAGAATGGTGTGTGACAGCTGACAGCGGGACATGGCCAGGATTTGGCTGCGGAGCTTGGAGACCTGAGAGGAGAAGGTGGGGTGTCCTCTGTAGCCCGGGAGGAGAGAGAAGAGGGGGGCGGCCCCGGACCCTAGAACAAAACACCAAGACACAGACATGGGGAATCAGTATCACAAAGGAATGAGAGAGGAGAACATCCACAAATATAGACAGAAGTGTGTGAAAACTAAGACATGGTATTTGCTCTGACCTGCTTTGGTTAGAGCGTCCTCCCCCTCATTCTCCATGAGGGGCAGCAGGAACATGTTGACCTCTGTTTCCAGGTAGTCGCGGTCCAGGCCAGGGAAAATGTTACAGTCCAGCATGGACAACGTGCCTGCATATAGAAACCAGAACATGCTAACTAAACCCATGTCTGCACACTTTATGGGGCTTTTTAATGACATTTGTCACTGCTTTACACTTCTCACCCTTCAAAAACATGCACGTGCAGGAATCCTAATATAGAAACAACACAATAGTATAGTGTTTAAATATGTGAAAGTTGTGATAAGCCTGTTGGTACATCCTCTCCAGTCTAACCTTTGTATTTCAGATGGGAGTGGGCCATCAGCTTGTCCACTGCCATATGCATCTTCTTCAGGTTTCTGGGACAGAACTCATCACGACTAGATTTGTTCTGCAGGAACACTAGACAACAGAACAATACATTATTGAGCGTTCAGTACACTGAGCCGGAACTAGAGTGTGTGTGCGTCTGTTTCTGCGTCTGTCACCTATGTGAGGGTAGTACTCTGATCCCTCTTCGTTGCCAGAAGAACCAGTGCTGTCGTGGCTGGCTGAGGGGGTGGAGGGCTTCAACATCTCTGCTGTCTGGAGGAACCTGGTCAGAGACAATATCATCATCACCACAGAGACACTTCATACAACCTGGTCAGAATATTCACACAGCACAACAACAACATGAATATGATATCAGAACATTCCCAATGGTGTGACAGGACACGAGGTTGTAAAACATTTCCCCAAAAATATTTCCATGGTGATGAGTGGAAAAGGTAATGCCACAGGCAAAATACACTCAGACACGGAACACCACCCTCCAATAATGATCCTACCCGCCCTGATTTGAAAACCCCATGATAAGCATTAGTGAATCAGTGCTAATGGACTCTTTTTTTCCAGACAGGTGGGGTGGTTACCTGTAGAGGTTGATGTCAGTGAACCAGTCTTGAATCACAATGACCACGTGGCACACTGTGAACAGGAAGGCAGTGATCTGAAGAGACTGATTCAAAAAGAGCAGAGGTGAAAGAGTGATTTATAACACCTTAAGAGAACAGTAGAACTTACAAGCCGACTTCAACATACAGTATGGGAACACGTTATGCAAACAGACAGATGTTTTAAGACTCAATCCTAAAACTGGATCAGATTAGACAGGAAGTAGCTCTCCTTTAGAGCCCCCGTTGCCCAGTGCCCCCTGCTGGCCCCTCACTGACCTGCATCTCCACATAGGTGTGAGGGAGGTTGTACTCTGGAGGCAGCTTGCGGTCGTTGTTGATGAGGTGATCCAAAATGGAGGGGCTGAGAATGGGCTGGAAAAACACACAGGGAAGAGGAACACATTGGTATAGAACATAATTTTGGAGCAAGAGGAATGGTACATGAATAAATACCAAATTAGAGATACAGCAAATTGCCTTAACCGCTGATGCTTTAATCTGACCTGTGTGTCCAAGAAGATTACTCTTTCCTGGGTAATGTAGAAGTCAATACCAGTGCTCTGGTTCCCTCCTCTCTCTTTGATCTCCTGAGTCTGAGCCCTGAACACATAGCCCCTACACAAACACACAGATACAACCATCTGTTACCGTTTACTTTCATATTGAATTACATTCGTTTAGACTATAACAATATACAACACAATATTCCCTGTCTTTATAGATGGAAAGAGCTCCATGTAAGGAGGTGCCAATAGAACAATACCTTTGGTCTTCTTCAGGTGCGTTGGCAGACAGGAGAGACATGATGGTGGATTTCCCTGTTCCCTGCAGGCCAATGACTCCCACTACCAACATGTCTGTCTGGTCCCTTAGGTACTGTAACACAGGACAACACAACATGTCTGTCTGGCTCAGTGTTCCTGACCAAGACAGATGTGTAGCAGTGGGGAAAAAGGTCGCAGTGGAGGGGGTTAAGAGGTGGGTCCGGATCTCCCCGGAAAATGTTTGTGTTGAAGGACTGAGAAGCACATTTCTTGTGATTTTTTAAAAAGCCCATTCTTCTCCAAAATGAATGAAAATAACATTATGCTGACACCATCTAAATGATCCTTTCCACCTTCAGAAGTGAGCCCAATAATATATTGGTACAATTATTTTAATATATTGGACCATGCATGGTCAATATTATCAGGTATGGTATTAGCGATAAGCATTATCACCTGTAGCCCAACCAAAAAAAGGCATAGCGTCTAGAAATAAATTGGCTGAAGCATGGTGTCACGACCTGCATTTACCCTATTGAGCTAATCATTAGCTAGATCCCAAAACTTCTTTAGGCTAGGGAGTGTTATTTTCACGTCCGGATGAAAAGCGTGCCCAAAGTAAACTACCTATACTCAGGCCCAGAAGCTAGGATATGCATATTATTAGTAGATTTGGATAGAAAACACTCTGAAGTTTCTAACACCGATTTAATGATGTCTGTGAGTATAACAGAACTTATTTGGCAGGCGAAACCCAGAGGACAAACCATCCAGGATTATTTTTTTTATTTTTTTGAGGTCACTCTTTTCAATGGGTTTTCTATGGTGATCTGGATTTCTAAGGAACTGCTTGCAGTTCCTATCGCTTCCACTGGATGTCAACAGTCTTTAGAAATTGGTTGATGTTTTTCCTTTGTGTAATGAAGAAGTAAGGCAGTTCAGAATGAGGGTCAAATGAAGTGAACTGTTTGTTAGTGTACACTTTGTTTTTGTCCGGTATTGAACACAGTTTATCCCGTCTTAAATTGTATTGATTATTTACGTAAGAAAATACCTAAAGTTGTATTAGGAAAGTTGTTTGAAATGTTTGGACAAAGATTACAGGTAATTTATGAGAGATTTTGTAGTCATTTTGCGCATCTTGGAACTGGTGTTTTTCTGGATGAAACGTGCCAAATAAATTGACATTTTGGATATATAACGACGGAATTAATCTAACAAAAGGACCATTTGTGATGTTTATGGGACATATTGGAGAGCCAACAGAAGAAGCTCGTCAAAGGTAAGGCATGAATTATATCTTTATTTCTGAGGTTTGTGTCGCGCCTGGCGGGTTGAAATATGATTGTTGTGTGTTTGTATGATGGGGTGCGATCCTCAGATAATCGCATGGTTTCCTTCGCCGTAAAGCCCTTTTGAAATCTGACATGTTGGCTGGATTAACAAGTGTACGCCGATACCGATTATTGGAGGACCAAAAAAAGCTGATATTGATTAGTCAGACGATTTTTATTTATATATATATTTGTAATAATCACAATTACAACAATACTGAAGGAACACTTATTTTAACTTAATATAATGCATCAATAAAATCAATTTAGTCTCAAACAAAATGTTGGAGAAGAAAGTAAAAGTGCAATAAGAAGTTAAGAAGGGTAAGAAGTTTTAGGTTGTAGTTATAGGTCTATTTCTCTCTATACCATTTGTATTTCATATACCTTTGACTATTGGATGTTCTTATAGGCACTATAGTATTGCCAGTCTAATCTCGGGAGTTGATAGGCTTGAAGTAATAAACAGCTCAATGCTTGAAGCACAGCGAAGAGCTGCAGGAAAAAGTAGGAAAGTGCGTTTTGAATGAATGCTTATGAGCCTGCTGCTGCCTACCACCGCTCAGTCAGACTGCTCTATCAAATATCAAATCATAGACAATTAAAATAACACACAGAAATACGAGCCTTAGGTCATTAATATGATCAAATCCAGAAACGATAATTTCGAAAACAAAACGTTTATTCTTTCAGTGAAATACGGAACCGTTCAGTATTTTATCTAATGGGCGGCATCCCTAAGTCTAAATATTGCTGTTACATTGCACAACCTTCAATGTTATGTCATAATTATGTTCAATTCTGGCAAATTAATTACAGTCTTTGTTAGGAAGAAATGGTCTTCACAGAATTCGCAACGAGCCAGGCGGCCCAAACTGCTGCATATACCCTGACTCTGCTTACACAGAACGCAAGATAAGTGACACAATTTCCTTAGTTAAAAGAATATAAATATTCTTATGCATGTTTAAAAATATATACTTGTGTATTGATTTTAAAGAAAGGCATTGATGTTTATGGTTAGGTACACCTTGGTGCAACAACAGTGCTTTTTTGCGAATGGCTTGTTAAATCGTCACCCGTTTGGCGAGGTAGTAAATTAACAGGCACCGCATCGTTTATATGCAACGCAGGACAAGCTAGATAAACTAGTAATATCATCAACCATGTAGTTAACTAGTGATTATGTTAAGATTTATTGTTTTTTTATAAGTTAAGTTTAATGCTAGCTAGCAACTTACCTTGGCTCCTTACTGCACTCGCGTAACAGGTAGTCAGCCTGCCATGCAGTCTCCTCGTGGAGTGCAATGTAATCGGCCATAATCGGTGTCCAAAAATGTTGATTACCGATTGTTATGAAAACTTGAAATCGGCCATTCCGATTAATCGGTCGACCTCTAATGGTGTTGTCTGGTTTTTCTATTCATTTATTTTGCAAAGGAAAAGTTCATGTGGACTGTCCTAGCATCTTCAAAGTGCCACAGCTAAATGACTGCAGCAGAAACACTGATCTGGTCCCTTAGATACTGTAATGCAGGACAATAAATCTGTTACACAACATGGAACATGTTGCCTGTCTACAGATATGTCACACATGTGTATGGCATGACAACAATAATCAGAAGAGCTTTACCTCCATGGCGCTGTCACACCAGTTCATCTGATCGTCCACCAGCTTGATGCTGTGCTTCATCTTCTCAGGGGGGACGAGCTTGGTCTGGCCAATCACAGCTGTAAGTAATGTGCATGTGTTAGAGATTGTATTCACTGCTACAGTAAATAAACACTTATGATGGCTAGGGTAATGCTGATGACCAGTATTGACTCACGGTCGACAGCACCGCTGGAAGCAGCTGCTCCCATGCCTCTGTTTTGGATCTGGTAGACAGGTTGGGTAGGGCGCTGGCCCTCCCTCTCTAGCTTTGAGGCCCCAGAGCCAGAGGCCGGGGAAGCCACCTCAGGAGGGGTCCCTGGTTTCCCCCCGTCCTCCCTGGACTTGATGAGCATGATGGGCTTCTCCAGGGCCTGGCCTCCACTGGTGGGTACACTCTGGGAAGGCTTGGACTGAATCAAAACAAGAGCCAATGCATTATACTGGTTGTATTTACTGCCAAGAACCATGCATCTGAATTCATTAAAACCTTTAGTCAGCTTACAGACAACAACCTTCAGTAAGAGCATCTCTTTTTACCCGTTCTCCAGGGGGTTTGGCCAGGATGATGGGGGTCTTCTGAAGGAGTGGTCCTGGAGGCTCCTCACTGCCATCCTTCAAAGACCAGATGACAACTACAATAAACTAAGGTAGCCCATATAGATAATTTTCCCACATAGGAAAGCCTTGCACTCTTGTCCTTACCCTGCGTTCTCTGGGGACATATTCCCGATCTCGACTGGGACCAGAGAGGTTTTGCCCCGGGGGACCCACATCCCTGTCTCGGCGTCGCCTTCTCCTCCTTCCCTGTCCGTACATGCCAGGTTGACTGTGGCCAGATTCTGACATGTTGCACACTGTGGTCAACTGTCAAAATAACACAGGAACAGATAGCTACAACATCAGTTCAAATGTAATGCATTCTGATCTACTGAAATGCAGTGGCTAGCTACAGTAACATATTTGGGTGGAATGGATCTGAGGAGTGGCTCTTTTCATACTTCAGGGTTCTTAAAAGCGGAAGTAGCTGCAGGTGGGTAGGCGCACTTCCGGCAACAGAAATGCCAATGGCGGAATTGCGAAACATACGTTTTTGTAGTGTCCCGCAGTGCTCAAATTCCAAACATAAACAGACATATTTCCCCGAACAATGATGAACTGAAGTAGTAGTGTGGGCAGGAAATTAAGATACGTCGAGGAAGAACATACGGTATATTTGCAGCTTACATTTCAACCCTAGCGAATATCTTCCTACGTCAGACCGCAAGGGTCTGAAGCCGGGGGCTGTTCCTAGACATTTTCAATGGAAGGACTATCATCCCGCAACTACCTGAATATAAAAGGGCAAATGCTCGTCTTGGAGTTGATGTTCGAGAAACCGAGAACCAGGAGCCGGACACTTAACTGCTCTTGTGTTGCTGGCGACCACGACTATGCGAAACCTCCTCCTCTTGTTAACGTTAAGTGGTGAATGCCTATTATTAGCTAGATCAACTCGCTGTCCAGGTAAAGTGGACGGGAACATTTTAAATATAAGATATATATACACTACATGAACAAACCATAGAAATTACCATAGTTTTAGCCGGGGAAATTGCAATGATTGAATGAACGCCACTAGTCTTTCCAGGCCAACGACGCATATATTTAAAACACGTTCACTCGTCTTTCATTTTACAATACATATAGCTATTTCGTTAACACTTACATTGTGCGATTAATTTGGTTTTCAAGAAGGATTAGCTAAATGCTTTCCAGATAGAATCCACAAAACGGAAACAAAATCAGATGGTAACGCTGAAGTACAGCTCTCAAATTCTTTCGTTGGGAAACGAAGCCAGCTGCATAGGTTCCGGGCAGTTCAACGTGGTTTTGCTGCACGACAGGGGTCTTATTCATTACACCAATACGATAGTTTTTATTTGATATATTCAAGTAGGTAGGTGCTAGGTCCCGTCCCGTTTCGTTTGCTCTGTTTTCTTCCCTTTGGTTTTCAAACGGTAAACGCTTTCCGTTGCAAGACGTAATGAATACACCCCATAATTCCATGTTTTGTACACCGATTGGAGTTCCAACATTTTGTAAATGCAGTGTAAAATGTAGCACCGTTCATGTAGTTCAGGCATACTTTTAGCTAATCATGTTATATATATATATATATATATATATATATATATATAACAGACCTGGCATGCAGGAGAAACATGGTGTCACAATAATTTCAGATGGATTTTGAAATGTCCTCTAAATGAACCTAGAATAAATCATGTGAATAGGCTTCAGTGCACAGATTTCAAACCATTCATGCATGTGTAATGAGCCTGTGCCATAAAAACCTTGTTATTTTGTTGTAGAGGGTTAATATACAATATTTAGTCTTATTTACATATACAATATTTAGTCTTATTTAAATATAAATATTTAGTCTTACACCCTGGTAAAAATATCAAAACTGTATTCCTCTGACTCGTCAGGAAAGCATGTAGTTTATTAGGCTACAGATTACATTAATTATGATGAACTTCAGAGTGGTGAAGTGCATGGTAGTGCATCTGTAGAGTTGAAAATTAGATGGAAACCCATTTAACTTGCATTTTTTTATTCAGAAAATGGGAATTTAACAGCAAATTGTATTTTTACGCACAGTATTTTATCTGCAACAAATACATTTGGTGGGAAAATGCGCACATTGTTTTTATGCGGATTTTGGAATATTCACATGATAATCTGTCACCAATTGGATGGAAACCTAGCTAGTGATGCAAAACTGAAGAAATAATAATCAAATAGAACCACGTGCATTTTTGTAGGCCTATATGGTATGATATCATGATCTAGTGCAGGAAGGTTTTATGACTATGTAATTGTCATTAGATTGTGCCATTAGGTTGTAGAGAAGATAAGTGTCCTACACATAACCTAAAAATAGTAATTTAGCTACTTAACAACAATATCGTCCTATTGTTACTAATTTAAATTCCTCACTTAGCTAATACAATAGTCCTAATAATATAATAAGTTGAAATGGCATCACATTCAAATCCTCAATTATTGTATGCCCTTATGGACAGGGGTTACATTATGGTAAACAAAGGTACAGTGTGTAGTTTCTACAGCAGTCTTTCAACTTGCAATAGAAGTATGTGTAGCCTAATTATGAATGTGTTTGTTTATTTGTTAGTTTTTTTGTAAATGTGTGGAATTCGTTTAAATAAAATATGAATACTGGGAGTTGTAGTATAGCGTTTAGAAAGATGGCCACTGGTGCATACTGGGAGCTGTAGGCTTCACACTGACTCCACCCATTCCTGTTAAAACAGGAAATAGAGAATAAATGATGGAAGCCAAAGAAGGGATCATTAACGTTTTAAAAATGACTTAATAAAAGGTAATGTTTTTTGAAATGTTGCTACAGTTATGTACAATTCGTAGTAGGTGTTAGCTAGGTAATTTAAGTAATTTAAATGAATGAATCATTGTCAATTTCGCACGTGCACCAAACCAACGACATTATCGAATGGGGGAACGCGTTCTCTATTGATAACAACAACGTTGAGCGCGTCATTGCTTTGGAGAAAAATTGTTACGTCATCCTCACATTTGAGAATTAGCTTGTACGTTAGTGAGCGATGTAGCTACACACCTGTGTAGTTTAGAGTACATCATTGGAATAACAACTTGTTGTATCATATCTTGTTATGGGTGTATTCTTGACGCTATTCTGTTGCAAAACGTTTCGTAAACGGAAGCAAACGAAACGGGTGGGACTTACCTGCATTTGTCCAATTTGCAATTGTTTGGACTAGTGATGACACCCTAGGTTGTCTGAATAAAAACATTTGATGATAACTTGTGAAATAGCAATCTGCGTTTCCCAGCTAACGGTAACGTTAGTACTAGCAGATCGGAATAGGCGACAGTTCCAAGTAGCTAGTAACGTTAGTGTTTAGCTGTACAATATAATGGAAGTTAGCAACCCGCTTGGTCAATATTAGCAACGTTTTGCAGAAACTGAAATTAGTACTAATATTTTGCCCTTGAGAGTTGAACTATCACAGTAATACCGAAGATACTGGTAACTAACCCTTCTTCTATCTGTGATACAGTAGTAGCAAGTTATTCTGACTTAATTCATGTCACTATATCATCTGTGTGTCTGTGTGTGGATTTCTCTTTGCTTACTTTGTGTCACTCAAAATGTAGGGAGCCAGTATATGGTTGCTATGGAGATGGCTGCTGAAGACATAGTGATTCAGGAGACCCTGGGGGCAGAGGTGGAGCTACTGGAGGATATGAACAAAGCCCACAAGCAGAGTCCACCGGTGAGTTGTTTAAACAGAGCTGATACAGGCCAGAGACATTAGTTATCAATGATATCCTATCAGTGTTCACAGTGGTATGTCATCCATCCCAAATGATGTACAGCGGGAGAGTACATATCATTTTGATAGGTGTCAATTTAGATACTGATTAGTTGGATGAATTTTTCATTATTTACATTTTTAAACCAAATTCCCTTTTGGTCAATTCAGTCTGGCATGGAAATGGAATTGGCTCTGTATCCCTCTTGAATGGATCCCTATCTATACTTCTCTCTTTCCTCTCTCAATGCCTTCTCCATCAGCTGCCTTGTTATTTTTTCTTTCTCTTTTCTCCTCTGCAGGACAGGGAACACTCTGAAAATCCCAACTTTATTTCTACTCCTGTACACTTGGTACTTTTGATATGTTTTTCTTTATGTGGACTATTAAAGGAGACGTTCACTCTTTTGAAATAAATCTGTATTTTGGATGTAAATGACATGTTATTGAAGTTCCCAGACATTTCTTTTTGCGATTTCACTTGTTTTTGGGAAGTGTACCCCAACAGCGATATACTTCCTCATACTCGTTTAGCAGTTACAAGGGCATTATAAAACGTGAACAAAGGCTCCAAAAACACTCAAGTACATATTTTTAGAAACAGCAACTCTCTCAGTATAGTGATGCAGGTCTTTAGATATTCTACACATGAAATTGTGTGATCCAAACTTTATCCGCACCGTTATATTCCATTTTGTGTGACTCAAGTGATACTTCTCTGTGTAACCCATGATACTTTTCCATGTGTGTATGTGCAGGCTACATGGAGAAGTGGCACAGATGGATAGGGGAAACTGCTCGAGTCGCACGAAACGTTGGTAGCCATGAAGTGCTTTTAAAGGCTGGTCATGGCTCACATCAACATTATCCTCCCGGATACCCTAGACCCACTCCAATTCGCATAGCGCCCCAACAGATCCACAGATGACACAATCTCAATCGCACTCCACACTGCCCTTTCTCACCTGGGCAAAAGGAACACCTATGTGAGAATGCTGTTCATTGACTACAGCTCGGCGTTCAACACCATAGTGCCCACGAAGCTCATCACTAAGCTAAGGACCCTGGGACTAAACACCTTCCTCTGCAACTGGATCCTGGACTTCCTGACGGGCCGCCCCCAGGTGGTAAGGGTAGGCAACAACACATCTTCCACGCTGATCCTCAACACAGGGGCCCCTCCGGGGTGTGTACTTAGTCCCCTCCTGTACTCCCTGTTCACCCACGACTGCGTGGCCAAACACAACTCCAACTCCATCATTACGTTTGCAGACGACAAAACAGTGGTAAGCCTAATCACCGACAACGATGAGACGGCCAATAGGGAGGAGGTCAGAGAACTGGCAGTGTGGTGCCAGGACAACAACCTCTCCCTCAGTGTGAGCAAGACAAAGGAGCTGATCATGGACAACATACAGGAAAAGCCGGGCCGAACATGCCCCCATTAACATCAACAAGGCTGTAGTGGAGCGGGTCAAGAGTTTCAAGTTCCTTAGTGGTGTCCACTTCACCAACAAACTATAATGGTCCAAACATACCAAGACAATCATGAAGAGGGCACAACAACACATTTTCCCCTTCAGGAGACTGAAAAGATTTGGCATGGGTCCCCAGATCTTCAAAAGGTTCAACAGCTGCACCATCGAGAGTATCTTGACTAGGTGCATCACCGCCTGGTATGGCAACTGCTCGACAAAGGCGCTACAGAGGGTAGTGCGTATGCCCCAGTACACCACTGGGGCCAAGCTTCCTGCCATCCAGGACCTATATAATCGGTGGTGTCAGAGGAAAGCCCATAAAATTGTCAGACTCCAGTCACCCAAGTTATAGACTGTTTTCACTGCTACCGCACGGCAAGCGGTGCCGGAGCTCCAAGTCTAGAACCAAAAGGCTCCTCAACAGCTTCTACCCCCAAGCCATAAGACTGCTGAACAATTAATCAAATGGCCACCAGACTATTTACATTGTTGTGTTCAGCGATTGTGACAGATAAAGTTTGATTTGATAAAGGTGTGATTAAAGTTCGGAATGACAGAATATCATGTGTATTGCTGGTGGGGTAAGTTTCTCAAAAACAAGTGAAATCTCAGTGTCTGCATACTTCAATAAAATGCCATTTACATCCAAAATACAGAACTTATCCTTTTAATAAATTGATTAAGAAAAACTACTCTGGCTGTTAGGCTTTGAATATGCTGTTTCCAATGCTCTATTTATTGACATTCACTAGTCCCTGCGTCATATGTAAGCAATTGGCAAACAATAATATATTTGTGGTCAGTCAATAGTCATCACTTTGTAAACTATTGATTGATTAATTTACTCACTTTGTCTCTAATAAGTCATTTTGCTGTGAATTGCAGGAGATCCCCAGGTTTTCTGTGCCACGCCCGTTCTCCATGCCAGAGGACTCGAGTGACGATGACTGTGACCTGTCAGGGGACAGCATCTCTGCTTACGGCATGCATTCCATGGAGCTGGGGGGAAAGTGCTGGGAATGTGGCGTGCAATTCAAGCCTGGCCAGGAGTTGATCGAACACTTTGAGAGCCACAGGTCCAAGGTCTCAACGTCCTGCAACATCTGTCAGGTGACTTTCAGTCGCACAGTATCACTGGCTATGCACCTAGTCAACGCACACCCAAACTCAGTCCTCCATTGCAGTAACTGCCAGCTGTTTTTCAGCAACTTGTGGGATCTCAACAAGCACATTGGAATACACTTGTTCACCGAGTTGTTAAATACACCCCTTGAGGACATCTCAAATAAGGACTTGAATAGCAGTGAAGAGACTTTAAATGGACAGTATACTCTACCTTCAGCCTTGGCCGTCAAACATGAGGACAACTCAAATGATGGCTTGAATGGCAGTGAGGAAACTTTAAAGGGACATTATACTGTACCTTCAGTGGTGGCTCTTGACCATGAGGACACCTCAAATGATGGCTTAAATGGCAGTGAGGAGACTTTAAATGCACAGTGTACTCTACCTTCAGCAGTGACCCTAGACCATACGTATAGCATGGAAAGCGATGGGAGAATGACAAAGACCAGACATAGGCTGGAGGAGGAGGAAGATGTCAAACCAGACCCTTCCACTCTGACCCTAGGCCCCTCCATTCTGATTCCCTCACTGAGGATCCGTGTCAAACTGGAGAGAGGGGTTGAGGTTGATGGCGCCCCCCTCCAGTCGGATGAGGGTATCAGCGATGGAGAGGGGAGTGAACATAGCGAAGACACTGAGAGTGCAGGAGGAACAGACAACGACAGGTTAACAGAGAGCAGCGGAGAAACTGATATCGATGAGGAGGACATCAGGCTGAGTGAAGAAGAGCAGGAGGAAGTTAAAAGCAAACGGGAGGATAGGAAGAATGACATCCAGAGCGAAAAAGAGGACGAGGATGCTGAGATGCTTATTGACCAAGAGGGTGAGCCCTCCTCGTCTGAGCGGGAGTCAGAATTTGACCCAGAAGAGTTATCAGATTCTGACTCGGGGTCCAGCAGCACTGGGGAATCCAGTGGGTCTTCTTACACTCCTGTGCGCACACGGAAAGCCAAGACCCGGCCATCCCGGACTAAGCAGCCCCAGACCAAGTTGTCCCAGGTCAAGCCTTATTATTGCATCTATTGCACCAAAGGACCGTATCATAATATGGACTTTCATGTGAAGACCTGCAATATGAAGGACTTTCAATGCTCTTTATGCCAAGCCGTCTTCCCTACCGAGATGGCCATGTTGGACCATGAGGTTCGGACTCACTCTGAAGCCATATCGGGCCAAATGTACACCTGTGAGTTCTGCCGTCAGGTCTTCCCCGATCTGGCCATCTACAAAAACCACAACTGTCCTAAAAAAAACACATCCCCCCCATATGTCCCTGATCCCACTACGTGTATCCATTGTGGAACAGGGCCATTCACTAATATGGACGTCCATTTGAGAGGCTGCAGTTGGAAAGGTCTTACATGCACTGAGTGCAGGGTACTCTTCCATAATAGGAAGGCCCTGCAGAACCATAACGTTTCAGTTCACGGACAGCTTTCCACTATGTGTGCTGTTTGCGGCAGAGGGCCATTCACTGATATGGACTTCCATTTGAGGAGCTGCTCTAGGGATTGGTCCTTCCAATGCTCTGAGTGCAAAGTCCAATTTCCTTCTGAGAAATCCCTGGTGGACCATAATCTTCAATATCACAGTGCCACATCAAAGACCTCTGACCAAGGTGTCTGTGTTTATTGCGGCAGTGGACCATTCACTAGTCTGGACATCCACATGAGGACCTGCTCTAAACAGAAGGGCTTAAAATGCTCTGTGTGCAAAGTTTTTTTTCCTACTGAATCAGTCCTGGCTGATCATATGGTTTGCTATCATAGCACCCCATATCATGTCCATAGCACCCCATACCAAGTCCAGAGCATCCCATACCAAGTCCAGAGCACAGACTCAGAGACCCCTGAAGGTACCTGTCTCTATTGTGGCAGAGGTCCATTCACTAGTCTGGATATCCACTTGAGGACCTGCTCTGGGAAGAAGGGCTTCAAATGCTTTGTTTGCAACGTTTTCTTTCCTACAGAGACAGCCCTGGCCGACCATAAGGTTCTCTTTCACAGTATCCCATCAGAGACCCCTGACAAAGGTACCTGTGACCATTGTGGCAAGGGGCCATTCACTAATCTGGACAACCACATGAAGACCTGCTCTAAGAGGAAGTGCATCCAATGTTCTGTGTGCAAGTTTTTCTTTCCTAGTGATGTTCTGGCCAACCATATGATTTCCTATCACAGTACCAAATCCCGAGTTCAGAGCCCAGTCACAGAGACGCCTGACAAAGGTGCCTGTGTCCATTGCGGCAGAGGGCCCTTCACTAGTCTGGAACATCACATGAAGTACTGCAATAAGCAGAAGGGCATCCAATGCGTTATGTGTAAAGCTTACTTTCTTACTGAGGGCAGTCTGGTGGACCATATTGTTTTGGCCCACGCTGACAAGCTGGTCACCCAAGCTGGTGGGTCCTCCGCTACGACTTTCACCTTCGTACCCATGGCTATCTCTACAACCTCAGGCCGGCAGAGCCCCAGTAGCTCCACCCTGATGTGTTGCAGTAGTGGAAATAAGGAGCTGAAACGACTGCCCCCAGTCCCTGTGGCTGATCAGGGCCTCAATGCAGTTGGACCGCTAACAGCTGCTGGACAGTCTACTGTGTCTCTGCCTAGAGTGATGCTGTCTACCACCTCCTCTTCCCAGCCAGCTGTTCCTGTGGTGGCCACCTTGCTCTTTGACAACACTGGTGGTGGTGGTCCAGTGAAAATGGCCAGGCTGGTCCCAGTGGCCCCACAGACCAACCCTCCCAAACCTCAGGTCACGGCACCCACGCAGACTAACACAGCAAAGCCCCTTGGGCAGTTCTCTAACCTTCTGCAACAGACTGTCCATCAGGCAAAATCTGTCCAACAGCAGACACCCAGGCCCATTGCCCTAGCCATGGACCCTATCAGATCCCCCACCACCCCATCCCCTAGACCTGTCTCAGCCTCTGCCCCGGGGAAAATCACCATGATCCACCTCTCACCTGTCCATACCCCCCCTCTAGCGCAGTCTTCCCCCCTTACCCATGCCTTTGCCCCAGCCCCTCTAAGCATCATGTGGATGTTTGTGAATAGAAGTAAGGAGCTGGCCCTGGAGAAACGCATGAAGATGAGCTGGCGCTCCAAGTGCACCTACACCTGCCGCCAGTGCGGCGCCGTCTCGCAGCAGCCCTCGCTCAGTGTGAAGCACCGCTACCTCCACCGGGGCTCCCGGCGGTACCGCTGCCCCTGTGGTAGGTCGTTCCTGCGGCGGCTGCACCTCCTGCGCCACTACCTCCAGCACGCCCAGGCCACCCGCTACATATGCACTGCCTGCGGGGAGACCTTTGACGGGGCAAAGTGCCTCGCACAGCACATGGTTGGAGCTTCCAACACGACTCGATGTCCAGGTGACAGCATAACTTTGAAGTTGAGGAAAGAGTGCCGGATGCCCTTCTCCTGTCACTGTGGGCAGGTGTTTTGTAGGCCCGCTGCTTTTCTCTGGCACAAACTGAAAAACACCCAAAGGACTTAACACTGAAATGGGCCCACAGCAGGGCCCTATTCAAAGCAGTGGTTTTTCCATGGCTCACACAGACAGGCAAGCCTATCATTTACTATGCTTAGGGATAGAAGAGGACAATGCAGTTTGTGGACTTGTTTGACTTTTTTCACTGTGAATGAAAGATGATTCCTTATGAAATAATCTATGTATGTATTGGTTTAAAATGTGTTTTCACTTCCACTAAAACATTGTTTTTACCAAAAATACAATCATATTAAAATGATATATTTGACTTGAGTTGTCTTTGTAAGAGGTCATAGGTTATTTGTACATTAGAAGACTAAAGCATTATCATTAATTCGGTTCCATGAGATGGCAATATTATTATAAGTAGGTTATGATTTAGCTGGTGGAACCATACTCATTCAAAAACTTCCAATCACCAATGGCTTTTAATTGTCAAGAAGACCAGAAAATGTATTTACAATGCATGGTTTTATCATGGGCAAAAGAAAACCTATAAACGTTTCACTTCACATTGTTTTTGCAGAATCTAAAAAACAAAATATATATTTTTAAGAATTACATATCTTCACTCCAGTTAATGAAAATGCAGAAGTCCAGTTTAAATACAACCATGGGAATAGTTGTCCTCACAAGGTGCTTGATTTAGTAATGCCCCAGATTACCAGCCTTACCATTGGGGCTGGAGAACAAGTACAATTTGTTGATTCACAAAGTGAATAACATAAATTATGCAAATAAGACAATGCTGTGCCACTGACCCATATTTCCCCATTCACACTTGAGTGCAACATGTATTGACAGCTGTGTTCTAAAAATGCACCCTCATTTAAAGACTGGCCACTTTTAATACTACCTGTGTAGTAAGTATAATTTGGCTGTTACTAGTCCAAAACAATCCATGTCACACAAGTATTGTTTGGTAAAAGATTTCAAAAGTATTCAGGTTGTGATGATGTATTACCCATAGGCTGCCACAGAGACCCAAGAATATGATGTCGTTTGACATTCATTCATGTCTATGACTGGTGTGTGATTGTCATGCATGTACATATCCTCTGGGGGGAGCTGTCACATCAGAATTAGAATAACAGTGAGTAATGTCTCCATGTACTTTATGCAGGTTGACGTTTATTGTCGTGAGTCTTGCCCTGGAGGCAGAACTGAGCGGTTTTCCCCTAGATGGGGCAGCTGCAAAGTCGAAATTGCTATATTGTAAAAATTCATGAAAACAAAAATTTGGTTAGGCATGTTTAGCAGTGTGGTTAGGTTTGAAATCAGATTTTATGACTGTGGCTGTCCCAGATAGTGACCACTCTGCAGAGCTGCCTCCAGTACATGAGTCGTCCCAATAAATATCAGCCTGCGTACTTTATTAGGCTATGCCACTTGTCTCTTGATCTTTATGAGAACAGCTTAACTATGTAAACTGACTGCTTCCCCATACAATCATCCTTAAGACAACAATATATGTCAGGCCTTAACAGTCTAGATTAGTTCTTTATGCGAAAGAGTCTACTTTGG
Source organism: Oncorhynchus mykiss (assembly GCF_057628025.1). NCBI lineage: Eukaryota > Metazoa > Chordata > Actinopteri > Salmoniformes > Salmonidae > Oncorhynchus > Oncorhynchus mykiss. The sequence continues at coordinate 22,248,121 of NC_143023.1, read as the reverse complement.
TAACTCCACAGTACCTTAGGGAGTGTTTGAGTGTTGAGTCATGGCAACTGACTAGCAGTTTATCCGTCTGACTGAGGCCGTGTGAAGAGAAATTGTTTTATTTCCTAATCTAACAAAATGGAGAGGATTAGAACAGTTAGAGAACAGAGATGTGTATTTTATAAGAGACCAGCAGCTCTCTCTAGTAATAAGGCAGTTGTCTCATACACTGGTGCCTCTGAGGATGTCACCGCTTTATACTTCCTGTTAGGAAAAATGTGTGGAATAACCATTGTGTTTTACTTGTGGAAAAATGTATAATTGAAAGACGCTTTGAGGAAGGCTGTCAATACTGAGTGGCATTCAAAGAAATGTCCCTCACATTTAAAAACGCTGTTTAAACCTCTTGTTCCATAGGAACCAGTCATTATGTTTAGGAGCCTCCAATGTAACTTGTAATACTAATAGCAGGAGTTAGGGGACATACTTTACAGAGCCATCAGTGGGTGAACCCATAGAGCCCCTCCCTCTGAGATGACACAAACTACAGAACCAGAGGCCGTGTTACTGGAGTTCTTGAGATTGTTAACGCAATACTTTGTACATTAAACACATCTGATAAAAATACACCAGTCATCTATATCAGACCCCGCTGTAGTAAAATGAAGTCCTTTTTCTTTTTTGTCTTTACAAGTACGAGTCTTTGTGTAGGGTCCATTCAGCCGCTGGGTCAGAAGACGATGCCAGCCTTGGTCCTGGCAGTAGTCCAAGTGGTGCCGCAGGTCAAATGTTAAATGCAGCTTTGGGGGGGAAGAGGATTCCCATCCCAGTCTGATGGAAATTACAGAAGGCTGGTAGCATCCATCTTTAGTCTTTGGGAAAGGCCTGCAGCGAGTGTGGTTCACCCAACCACACAGCCACGAGTCACCTGTAGAGAGAGAGAGAATAATTAGAATCTACAGTGCAGATTATTCTCAAGCATGTTCATATCAAGTTTTGTTGTGAAAGTTAAAGGTGCTAGACTTTTGTCTTTTTTTTTGCATTGTAATGTCAGAAAATGTCCATAATATTTCTGTCACTAATAGTGAAATGATAGTGTTTCACACTATTACTTACCCACCAGTGTTGTGATTGGCAGGGATATTCGCCTATTAATTTCTACTGCCGGAGCAGCATCTGTTGTCACACTGTGAAAGCTGTTCTGACTTTGTGGATGTGTTATCGAGTTGACACTTCAGTTTATGTGAGAAAACAAGCACTGAATAGTGTAGAGAGTCATTGTACCATCTAAACGCTGTGAAATATATTTTCAATAATAAAAAAAACAACATTTTTATAGCTGTTTAAAGCTGGTGGACCAAAACCGAAAGTAACAGCTGTAAAAACAATTCTTTTTTTGTTATTGAAAATATATTTCTCAGCGATTTCACAGCAATTTAGTACAATGATTCCTTACACTATTAAGTGCTTGTTTTCTCACATAAACGGAAGATGCAACCAGGAAATGACAGAGCGATTTCCACTAGATAACAGCCAGTCACAAAGTCAGAACAGCTTTGACAACAGATGCCGCTCTGGCTGGATAAATCAATAGGTGAATATCACAGCCAATCACAACACTGGCGGATAAATAATACTGTGAAACTATCATTCCACAATTAGCGCCAGATACGGTATATTATGGACATTTTCAGAAATTACATTGGGAAAAAATCTATTTAAAAAAACCTATGTGTTGCACCTTTTAAGGCCTACTGTAAAAACTGCTTAGGCTGTGAAATGGTCTAATCTCAGGGTTGTGTTTGAATTGTGGTTGTCTTACCTATACCTGATATACAGTAACGGTTGTGGTTGTGTTAGCTGTAGCTGATAGGAGTTCTGTATTTGTATTTATTAAGGATCCCCATTACATCGCAAAAAATAAAACACTACATCATACAACACATTATTACACCACTACTCTACCACTACATACAGTATCTACAATACAAAATGGATAATACCACAATACAACAACATTACAATGTATGTGTGTCTGTGTGTGCATCTCTTTACAGTCCAGGTTGTTCCATAAGGTGTAGTTTTATCTGTTTTTCAAATCAGATTTTTACTGCTTACATGAGTTACTTGATGTGGAATAGAGTTCCATGTAGTCATGGCTTTATCGGTGTCTGTTCTGGACATGGGGACTGTGAAGAGACCACTAGTGGTATGTCTTGTGGGGTATGCATGGGTGTCTGAGCTGTGTGCTAGTCGTTTGAACAGACTGCTTGGCACTTTCATCATGTCAATACCTCGCACAAAGACTAGTACTAGTGATGCAGTCAATGTCTCCTCTACTTTGAGCCAGGAGAGATTGACATGCATGCTATTGATGTTAGCTCTCTGTGTACATTTAAGGACCAGCCATGCTGCTCTGTTCTGGGGAAACTAATTTGCCAAATGTCCCTCTTTGTAGCACTTTACCATATGACTGTGCAGTAGTCCAGCTGCAACAAAACTAGGGCCTGTAGGACTTGTTATGTTGGTAGCGATGTCAAGAAAGCAGAGCAGAGTGTTATTACGCACAGACCTCTCCCCATTTTAGCTATCGTTGCATCAATATGTTTTTACCATAATCCAGTTTATAATCCAGGACAGTTTATAATCCAGGATTACACAAAGCAGTTTAGTCTCCTCAATTTGCTCAATTTCCACATTATTCATTACAATATTAAGTTGAAGTTTAGGGTTTAGTGAATGGTTAGTCCCATATACAATGCTTTAAGTTTTTGAAATATTTACTAGCTTATTACTTGTCACCCATTCTAAAAACTGACAGCAAGTCTTTGTTATGTGTTGCAGTGATTTCACTTGTTGTGGTAGCTGATTTGTATGATGTTGAGTCATCAGCATACATAGACACATAGGCTTTACTCAGTGCCAGTGGCAGGTCATTAGTAAAGATTGAAAAAAGTAAGGGGCCTAGACAGCTGCCCTGGGGAATGCCTGACTCTACCTGGATTATGTAGGAGAGGCTTCCATTAAAGAACACCCTCTGTGTTCTGTTAGACAAGTAATAATAAATCCACAATATAGCAGAGGATGTAAAGCCATAACACATACATTTCAGCCACAGATTATGATTGATAATGTCAAAAGCTGCACTGAAGTCAAACAAAACAGCTCCCACAGTTTTCTTATTATCAGCCAATCGTCAGTCATTTGCTGTACATGCTGAATGCTCTTCCCCATAAGCGTGATGAAAGTCAGTTGTTAATATGTTTACTGTGAAATAGCATATATCTAGTCAAACATAATTTTTTCCAAAAGTTTACTAAGGGTTGGTAGCAGGTTGACTGGTTGGCTGTTTGAACCAGTAAAGGGAGCTTTGCTATTCTTGGGTATCATAATTACTTTTGCTTCCCTCCTGGCCTGAGGGCACACGCTTTCCTGTAGGCTTAGATTGAAGAGATGGCAAATAGGAGTGGCAATATTGTCCGCCATCATTCTCAGTAATTTTCCATCCAAGTTGTCAGTCCCAGGTGGTTTGTCATTGTTGATAGACAACAATACTTTTTTCCCCTCATCCACACTCACTTTACATAATTCAAAATTAAATTGTTTGTCCTTCATAATTTAGTCAGTTATGCGTGAATGTGTAGGTGCAGAGTTTGTTGTTGGCATGTCATGCCTACAATTGCTAATCTTGCCATGAAAAATCCATTAAAGTAGTTGGCAATATCAGTGGGTTTTGTGATGAATTGATTCAATGAAGGATGGAGCTGAGTTCAGCTTTTTGTCCAAAATGTCATTTATGGTGCTCCAAAGCCTTTTTACCATCATCCTTTATATCATTTAGCTTTGTTTCATAGTACATTTTTTTGTGTTTTTGTTTCGTTAAGTAGAATTTTTTATTTTATTTAACCTTAATTTAATTAGGCAAGTCAGTTAAGAACAAATGACGGCCTGGCCAAAGGCCTCCTGCTGGGACGTAGGCTGGGATTAAAAATAAAAATATAGGACAAAACACACATCACGACAAGAGAGACAACACAACACCACATAAAGAGAGACCGAAGACAACAACACATCATGGCAGAAACACTGGACAACAACACATGACAACAACACTCAATTTACAGTAAGTTTGCCAACCGGCTGTGCAGCCAAACTTATTTGCCATTCCTTTTGCCTCATCCCTCTCAACCGGGGATTTAACAGTTTATACATTCATTTTCCTAATGGGTGCATGCTTATTAGTACAGTGCCTTGCAAAAGTATTCATATTTTGTTGCATTACAACCTGTAATTTAAATCGATTTTTATTTGAATTTCATGTAATGGGCATACACAAAATAGTCCAAATTGGTGAAGTGAAATTAAAAAATGTACTTTTTTCAAAACGTTCTAAAAAATAAAAAACGGAAAAGTGGTGCGTGCATATGTATTCACCCATTGCTATGAAGCCCATAAATATGATCTGGTGCAACCAATTACCTTCAGAAGTCACATAATTAGTTAAATAAAGTCCACATATGTGCAATTTAAGTGTCACATGATCTGCCATATGATCTCAGTATATCTACACTTGTTCTGAAAGGGGCACCACCAAGCAAGCGGCGCCATGAAGCCCAGGGAGCTCTCCAAACAGGTCAGGGACAAAGTTGTGACATACAGATCAGGGTTGGGTTATAAAAAATATCAGAAACTTTGAACATCCCACAGAGCACCATTAAATCCATTATTAAAAAATGGAAAGAATATGGCACCACAACAAACCTGCCAAGAGAGGGCCGCCCGCCAAAACTCCCAGACCAGGCAAGGAGGGCATTAATCAGAGAGGCAACAACGATACCAAAGATAACCCTGAAGGAGTTGCAAAGCTCCACAGCAGAACCAACACTTATCATCACCCCGAGAACCACATCCCCACAGGGAAGCATGCTGGTGGCAACATCATGCAGTGGGGATGTTTTTCATCGGCAGGGAGTGGGAAACTGGTAAGATTTGAAGGAATGATGGATGGTGCTAAATACAGGGAAATTCTTGAGGGAAACCTGTTTCAGTCTTCCAGAGATTTGAGACTGGGATGGAGGGGGGGGGGGGGGGGGGGGGTTGAATAGTAATGCCTGCTCAAGTTTTCTGTTGTTTTTATCTTATTTCGGTAAAAAATATTTTGCATCTTCAAAGTTGTAGGCATGTTGTGTAAATCAAATGATACAAACCCCCCAAGAATACATTTTAATTCCAGGTTGTAAGGCAACTTGGCAATAGGAAAAATGCCAAGGGGGGTGAAAACATTCGCAAGCCACTGTAAGTGGAATAAGCAATTTCAGAAATTCATCAAGTGCAACATCAGGTTGCTCCTCATTGCACACGACAAACCAGCAAATATTATTTACATCTTCATCATAGGAGTCACTACAAAACCTTGGTATCACTATATCTCTTATGCACTATATTAGGCCCAGCCTTTGGAATTTTGGTTTTCCTACATGTAGCTTCTGTATTATGATCACTATATCTGATGGATGTGTAGATTTCTGCAGCATTAGTAAAGATGTGATTAATACATGTGGATAATATCATTCCTATGCTGTTTGTAAATACAGTGTTAGGTTGATTGATAACCTGAACCAGCTTGCATGCACTTGTTATAGTTTGAGGCTTTTTCTTGAGTGGACAGCTTGGTGAAAGCCTGTCAATATTTAGGTCACCTAGAAAATATACCTCTCTGTTGATATCATATACATTATCAAGCATTTCACACATATTGTCCAGATACTGACTGTTAGCACTTGGTTGGATTGTGGTTGGGTTAACTGTACCTGATATACAGTATGTGATGTGGTTGTGTTAGCTATACCTGACCTCAGGGTTGGGGTTGTGTTAGCTATACCTGATCTCAGGGTTGGGGTTGTGTTAGCTACACCTGATCTCAGGGTTGGGGTTGTGTTAACTACACCTGATCTCAGGTTTGGGTTTGTGTTAGCTATACCTGATATCAGGGTTGGGGTTGTGTTAGCTATACCTGATCTCAGGGTTGGGGTTGTGTTAGCTATACCTGATCTCAGGGTTGGGGTTGTGTTAGCTATACCTGATCTCAGGGTTGGGGTTGTGTTAGCTATACCTGATCTCAGAGTTGGGGTTGTGCTAGCTGTACCTGATCTCATGGTTGGGGTTGTGTTAGCTATACCTGATCTTGGGGTTGTGTTAGCTATACCTGATCTCAGGGTTGGGGTTGTGTTAGCTATACCTGATCTTGGGCTTGTGTTAGCTATACCTGATCTCAGGGTTGGGGTTGTGTTAGCTATACCTGATCTTGGGCTTGTGTTAGCTATACCTGATCTCAGGGTTGGGGTTGTGTTAGCTATACCTGATCTCAGGGTTGGGGTTGTGTTAGCTGTACCTGATCTCAGGGTTGTGTTAGCTGTACCTGATCTCAGTGTTGGGGTTGTGTTAGCTATACCTGATCTCAGGGTTGGGGTTGTGTTAGCTGTACCTGATCTCAGGGTTGGGGTTGTGTTAGCTATACCTGATCTCAGGGTTGGGGTTGTGTTAGCTATACCTGATCTCAGGGTTGGGGTTGTGTTAGCTGTACCTGATCTCAGGGTTGGGGTTCTGTTAGCTATACTTGATCTTGGGGTTGTGTTAGCTGTACCTGATCTCAGGGTTGTGTTAGCTATACCTGATCTCAGGGTTGGGGTTGTGTTAGCTGTACCTGATCTCAGGGTTGGGGTTGTGTTAGCTATACCTGATCTCAGGGTTGGGGTTGTGTTAGCTATACCTGATCTCAGGGTTGGGGTTGTGTTAGCTGTACCTGATCTCAGGGTTGGGGTTCTGTTAGCTATACCTGATCTCAGGGTTGGGGTTCTGTTAGCTATACTTGATCTTGGGGTTGTGTTAGCTGTACTTGATCTCAGGGTTGTGTTAGCTATACCTGATCTCAGGGTTGGGGTTGTGTTAGCTGTACCTGATCTCAGGGTTGGGGTTCTGTTAGCTATACTTGATCTTGGGGTTGTGTTAGCTGTACCTGATCTCAGGGTTGTGTTAGCTATACCTGATCTCAGGGTTGGGGTTGTGTTAGCTGTACCTGATCTCAGGGTTGGGGTTGTGTTAGCTGTAACTGATCTCAGGGATGGGGTTGTGTTAGCTATACCTGATCTCAGGGTTGGGGTTGTGTTAGATATACCTGATTTCAGGGTTGGGGTTGTGTTAGCTATACTTGATCTCAGGGTTGGGGTTGTGTTAACTATACCTGATCTCAGCGTTGGGGTTGTGTTGGCTGTACCTGATTTCAGGGTTGCGGTAGCGCAGGGCCTGTGCCAGCAGCTCAGAGGTCTGTTGGAAGCAGTGGCCCAGCTCATCTAACTTCTGCTCCATGGAGATGATGCGCTGCTCCAGCTCCCGGTAAGAGTTGTTCCAGTTGGCACTCAAGTCGCACATAATCATCTGCATCTGTTCACCATCAATCAACCAACCAAACAAACAACCAAACATGATCATCTGCATCTGTTCACCATCAACCAAACAAACAAACAAACAAACAAACAAACAACCAAACATGATCATCTGTTCACCATCAATCAACCAAACAACCAAACATGATCATCTGTTCACCATAAATCAACCAACCAACCAAATAAACAACTAAACATGATCATCTGCATATGTTCACCATCAATCAAACAACCAAACAAACAAACAAACAACCAAACATGATCGTCTGTTCACCATCAGTCAACCAAACAAACAATCATACAGACAATTAATCCATTTATCCAATGCTTGTTGTTTTGTGCTTCTTATAGTTTTTTGTCATAACAACACAAGCATGCCTAACAAAATCCAGACATGGAATTCAGATAAACCCAGACTTAACCCCGGATGAGCTGAGGGTGACAGTGGCAACTATCTTGGGGGAAACAACTCCCTAGGGTAGTTATAACATTGAGGGGAACCACATACGTCACATGTACATATCTCCCTCCTAAAAACTGTCTCCTGTGACCGTTTCTTTCTCATAAATTGGCTCCTGTGTTTGATATACATATGAGCTGGACTTGCACAAATATATCAATCAATTTCATTAATAAAAATGCTCACAACCCATTAACTACAGCCACTTTCTTTAGTTGTGCATTCTTTGCCAGGTATACTGCCCATTAGCTAAAAAGCTCTGAGTCTAGGATTACATCACAGAGTGACTTGAACCTTCTGCTAAACCTCATGGTCGTTTTATAGAGTTTTATGTGTCTTTTACAGACATTTTATGTGTCTCAACACCTATTAATAAATTACACAGCAACTTTAATATACTGGATAATGGTCTGTGTAAGAGTGTGGTTATTACCTGGATCTGGGTTATCCTGCGCGTGGTGTGTGTGTTTGTGTGTGTGTCAAACATGTCGACACAGTTCTGCCGTGAGTTGTTCTAACCTACTGTATGGTGTGGTTGGTTTACCTTGGGCAGGTCGACCATCTCACTGGCGTAATCTCTCAGCTTCCTTTGTTTAAGGCGCAGGTGCCGGAATCTGTCCAAAACAGACAAAGGACATAGCAACATCTTAGTATGATAACAGTGTGATAGAGACCTTAAATAAATGCCTGGGCCTGAAGTAAAAAACAGTCTTCACTGCCACCAGTACACATTACAGTATGTATATAAATCTGACTGGGTAGTGTGTGCACTGTAGAGGGTCCCCTTCACTGAACAAACACAACACCCCTTACACTAACAATTACACAATCCCTTGGCTTTGAGAATAGCTGAGGTACATAATAAACAGTTGCTTCAGGCTTAAAGCGGCAATCAGCAATAGAAACAATAACATAGCATCCTCCCTGCCCCTGTTTCTGTAAAAAGCTAAGGGATGGAGCTGGAGAAATGAAACCACTCACATTCATAGACAGAGCTATGGGTGCAAGAACTGACCATCCATGCTATCAAAATTATAGTTTTAACTATGTTTTGAGGCTATATAGTGTTTGTTTACATTTACATTGTTTAAAAACATTGGATTAGAACAAGCTTATATTTTGGGTTCTGACCAGGGTTGGTTGTCACACTTTGTACTCTTGTGTGTATTTCTCAGCACTAGTATATCTTACAAGATTATTTTTTAATGTTCAGAGAAAGACCAAGGTCTTCGGTTGAAATGGGGACCCTTTTTATCCTCATATTTATTCTAACATGGAGTTCTAAGCCATCAAACACACTCTGTCCACTTGTGACAACCAGCCCCATGTTTGCGGGGTTGGATACAATGTTTGCTAGAAGTTTATTCATTTTCTAACAGGAAATTAAGCAGTATAGCATACAGTCTTACAAATAGCCTTTCCTTGATTGAACGATATTCCTGTCAAAATTCAGAATTTTATGTTGTGAGAATAACATATGACATTCTGAGTAAATGTGTATGTAAGTTTAGTTCATTAGGATCCCCATTAGCTACTGCACATGCAGCAGCTACTCTTCCTGAGGTCCACATAAAACTGACAAATGCATGACAAAGTACAGAACAGTTGCCCTCAGGACCACCTCAATTTGTTCGTGCATGGACTCTACAAGGTATCAAAAGCGTTCCACAGGGATTCTGGCCCATGTTGACTCCAGTACTTCCCACACTTGTGTCAAGTTGGCTGGATGTCCTTTGTGTGGTGGACCATTCTTGATACCCAAGGGAAACTGTTGAGCGTGAAAAACCCAGCAGCGCTGCAGTTCTTGACACAAACTGATGTGTCTGGCACCTACTACCATACCCTGTTCAAAGGCACTTAAACCTTTTATCTTGCCCATTCACCTTCTGAATGGCACACATACATGTCTTAGTTGTATCAAGGTTAAAAATCCTTCTTTAACCTGTCTCCTCCCCTTCATCTATACTGATTGAAGTGGATTTAACAGACATCAATAAGGGATCATAGCTTTCAACTGGATTCACCTGGTCAGTCTATGCCATGGAAAGAGCAGGTGTTCTTAATGTTTGTATACGCAGTGTATATTCATATTCTTATATACAGTACAGTTAAATCAGATCTTTAGAAAGAGGAGAGGCGCTGTGACACAGTACTGTATGTTTATTATTAATGGTGGCAGAGCATTCCATGATGACATGGCGCTATACATAACTAAGCAACGCATAAAATCTGTTTTTTGGTTTGGGTACCGTGAAGAAAACCCATAATGGCGTGTCTGGTGGGGAATGTGTCTTTTTTAAGTGTATGCAAAGAGATTATACAAGTGGTTAGGCATATTGTAACATACACCTTTCTTAAAAAGACTTAAAGAGAAGTAGTCAATTTCTCCTCAACCCTGAACCATGAGACTACCATGCATGTTGTTGATGTTAGTTCTGTGTGTGCAGTTAAGGGCAAGGCCCACTGCTTTGTTTTGAGCCAGCTGCAGCTTTGCTAAGTCTTTCTTTGCTGAACCTGACCATATCACCAGACAGTAATTAAGACTGGACAAGATCAGAGCCTGAACAACTAGTACAGTTGCTCTTTGTGTCAAAAACGCAGAACATCTTTTTATAACAACTTTGTCAATATGACTTGACCTTGATACCAAACCATCCAATGTTACTCCTAGGATGTTAGCTTCTTCAACTTGTTCAATGGTCACATCCTTTACGCACAAATCCATTTAATGTTTAGGTCT